>NC_044990.1:47765670-47955742 GCF_008728515.1 Papio anubis
TGGTGTCACTGGAACTCATATTTCTTGTTAACTTTTCTTTTGCAAATTGGGCATAAAATAAAATGTTTGTTTATTGATACTTTATCCGGCAACTTTGTTAAACTTTCCTAGTATCCATAATAAAGTATCTATAAATAATTTTCTATTTTTTGTGTGGCAATTTTAATACTATGCAGATAATGACAGGTAGATTTATGGACTGAATGTTTGTGTCTTACCTACCACCCCCAAATTCACATGTTGAAGTCCTAACCCCCAAAACGTGACTGTATTAGAAAATAAAGTAAGAAGCTAATTAAGGCTCAATTCAATCATAAAGGTTGGGCCCTGATCTGATAGGATTAGTATCCTTCTAAGAAAAGGCATCAGAGAGCTTGCTCTTAGTTTCAGGCTCTCTCTCTCTCTCTCTCTCTCTCTCTCTCTCTCTATATATATATATATATATATATATAGGCAAGCACAGAGGGAAAGCCATGTGAGGACATGGTAAGAAAGCAATCACCTGCAAGCCCGGAGAATCTTCCCAAGAAACCTACCCTGCCATACCTTAACCTGGGATTTTTAGTACCCACCACTGTAAGAAAATAAATTGCTATTGTTTAAAGCACCCAGCCTATTGTATTTGGTTATGGCAACCTTATCAGACTAACATAGGTAGATTTTTTTCACATTCTAATACTTATTTAATCATAATTATTTTGTCTTTAGTCAGAACCAACTGTACAAAACTAAATGGAATCTTACAATTGGCCATTATTTTCTGCTAACAGGGCTCTTACAATGTTTTTCTCATTCTGCATATCAAAACCTGGGGGCAAAATTAGTCTATTAATGCTGGAACAAACTTCTCTGAGTTAATATTAACCAAAACCCTGTAATGTTAAAATCTCTATATTTTAATTACTATTTAAAATGCTTTGCATATTTATTCCCTCCCAAATCTCTTGTTGAAATGTGATTCCCAGTGTTGGAACTGGGGCCTGGTGGGAGGTGACTGAATCATGGAAGGCGGATCCCTCATGATTGGCTTAGCACCAATCCCTTGGTGATAAGTGAGTTCTCACTCCTTATACATGAGATTTGCTTGTTTCAGAGTCTGGGACCTCTCCGCTCCCTCTTTTGCTCTGTGTCTCACCGTATAACATGCTGGTTGACCTTAGCCTTCCGCCATTATTGTAAGCTTCCTGGGGTCGTTGCCAGAGGCACCACATTTTCTGTACAGCCTGAAGAACTGTGAGCCAAAATAAACTTATTCCTTAATTACCCAGTTTCAGGTATTTCTCTATAGCAATGCCAGAGCAGACTAACATAATAATATCTTTATTTTTACTTGCTTTACCTATCAATATTAAAAATAAGTGTATGGAAATTTTCTAATATCATGTAGCATTGTCAGATATGTCCCATCATTTTCTTCATTGTTGCTTTACATATTTTGAGGTTCTTTTATTATATGCATACAAGTTGCTTATATATTTTTGTATTGTTCTGGTGCATTTTGTAAGGACAAAAAACTTATAAAATTAAAAAAAGGAGATTTAGTTCTCTTTGATGAAAACTGAAAAAAAAAAAAAGAAAGATTTTCCTTGTAAATCCTGGATCTTAGACCATATTTCCAAAAAAAAAAAAAAAAAAATCAAAAAGTGAACAAAAGATCTGAACAGACACTTCTCAAAAGAAGACACTTACACAACCAACAAACATATGAAAAAAAACTCAACATTACTGATTATCAAAGAAATGCATATCAAAACCACAATGAGATACCATCTCACACCACTCAGAATAGTGATTATTAAAAAGTCTGGAAACAATAGATACCAGAGAGACTGTGGAGAAATACAAATGCTTTTACACTGTTGGTGGGAATATAAATTAATTCAACCATTGTGGAAGAGAGTATGGCAACTCCTCAAGGATCTGGAACCACAAATACCATTTGACCCAGCAATCCCATTACTGGATATTCCCATTACTGGATATACATATACCCAAAGGAATAGAAATCATTCTACTACAAAGACACATGCATATGTATGTTTATTGCAGCACTATGTACAATAGCAAAGACATGGAACCAACCAAAATACCCATCAATCACCGACTGGATAAAGAAAATGTGGTACATATACACCATGGAATACTATGCAGCCATAAAAAAGGAATGAGATCATGTGCTTTGCAGGGACATGGATGAAGCTGGAAGCCATCATCTTCAGTAAACTAACACAGGAATAGAAAACCAAACACTGCCTGTTCTCACTCGTAAGTGGAAGTTGAACATTGAGAACACATGGACACAGAGAGGGAAACAACATACACCAGGGCCTGCTGCAGGGGTGGGCGTGAGAGGAGGGAACTTAAAAGACAAGTCAATAGATGCAGCAAACCACCATGGCACACATACACCTATGTAACATACCTGCTCGTTCTGCACATGTATCCCATTTTTCTTTTTCTTAGAAGAAATTTTTTTTTAAAAGATTTTCCTTCCTTCTTTAGATGTTTTTTGTCATTTTAGAATTACAAATTTAGAAAACTTGTAATTCTACTACTTTCTCTTCTCTTTTAAATGTATATTAATACCTTAGAAAAGAAAGACTTTGTTAGCTTTATTAGCCAGAAATGCTTTTCTCAACGACCTGGAAGCCGTGTTTTTGAAATGTATACATCCAGGAAAATAAATAATACCCCTAACTCCCATTCTGTGAGAGGGTGGGAGCTTAACTGTTGTGCATGCCTTGCTCTAAGTCACAAAACTGCCTCTTATCATAAAGACATGGCAACTTTGTTTTTCCTTTGAATCAGGCCAATTAGATAACACAGATGGTCACCCAATTATCAGGTAATGTTGAAATGAATGAAGTGTAACAAATGGTGCTGTCAAGTCTTCCTGCTAGAGGATTAGTCATAGTTTATCTTGACCATATGGATGTAATGTATCCACTTGGCTATATAAAAAAGATATTTCATTCGGTCTTTGTGATATCTTAGTGGATCGTCTCTGGTGGGCACCAGCTTATGGCTTAATGCTTATTCAATAATAAATGTGTTTTCTTTGTTTACTATGTTTGTAGAGAAGATTTCTGGGGTGAAACAAATTTTTTTTTAAATTACATTTTCACAACAGTTTATTTTATAATATTATATAGTGACATATTTTATAATTATGCATTCTCATTTTCTCACCCACTGTTTTATATTTTTATAGCTACTCCATCTTGCTTTAGATTATTGGTTTGTTGCTATGACTTTTTTCCCACGCTTTTATTTTCAGTCTCACTCACAGATGTGTCCGTTTACAGCTGGGTCTTTAATCCAATCTGAAAAATCTTTACTTGAACTAACAATTTAATCAAATTACATTTATTTTGATAGCTGTGATTTTAATTTATTTTTTATTACATCTAATTTTGTTCTATTTGTCTCATTTTTATTATTTTTTAAAAGTTTATTTTAAATTATTTTAGAGATGGGGTCTCGCTCTGTCACCTAGCCTGGAGACCAGTGGCCCAATCATGGCACACTGGACCCTCAAACTCCGGGGCTCAAAGGATCCTCTGACTTCAGCCTCTTGAGTTGCTGGGACTATAGGCATGTGTCACAATGCCTAACTATATTTTTTTTCTACAGATGGAGTCTCCCCATCTTGCCCAGGCTAATATGAAACTACTGGGCTCAAGTGATTCTCATACCCTTGACTTCCCAAAGTACTGGAGTTACAGATATGAGCCACTGTCCCCAGCATATTATGCTTGTAAAAGTGTTTTTCTTTTGATTGATACTTTATATTTTATTCTTTTTCTATAGCTTCTAAATTCCCCATTTTCTTCTTCTAGTTTCTTCTTTTAATAATTACCCTTGATATTCTACTATTATGACTTTAGGGTTTAATATTAATTTAGTCTTTTACTTTCCAAATGCAAATATTTTAGGGAATGTAACAAAAATTGGTCCCTTGCTGACTTACTAATATTTTTCCAATGCTTCAGTTCTAAAATTTTTATTCCTTCAAAATATGTGTTATTTACAATATGTTGTTATTATCATTTCAAAAACTTTATATGGATGATTTTTGTATTACATCTTTTTCCTTTTTGCTAATGTTATATGTTCACCATTCTTTTGCATTTCAATTTTTTTCTGTGATATTGTTCTTCTTCATAAATTGACATTCCATTGCTGGCAAAAATGCTTTTCTTCTTATGAAAATATCTCTATATTTTCACAGTTCTCAAAAGATTTAGATATAGTGGAAAAGGGAAATAATGAAGTAAGAAGATTAAAATGTTAAAATATTCAGCTGAACTCACCTGAATGGAGTGGAAGGGCCCCTGTGGGCAAAAATCCATATCTATCTTGGTCACTGAGGAACCCCAGTTGCTTAAAGCGTACCTGAACATAGTATGTGATCAGTAACTATTCAGTGATGTAATTTGGATCACACAGAATTTTAATTTTGAATCATCCCTTTCACCACTGGAAAAGAAGGAAACATGGGTAATGTCATTGATAAAGTGAAGTTATGAAAGTCTAGAAACATGCAAAAATCTGAAGAAAGGAGTGTTTGGGGAAAAATGAAGCAACAATTATTGTTCCGTCCTAAGGTTTGTGAGCATTATCTCTATAAATGTAAATATTACTTCAGTTCAGATATCAATGGAAAGTAAATCTCTAACTGAAAAAAAAAACGGGTTTGTGCAAAAACATCTTTCTTAAAACATGTTTTTACTTAATGTCATTTAATAAGTTGAAGAAATTTCAGAGCAACAAGCTTTAACAGCAGCCAATGATACACAGGACTGAAATGTCTCAGGGGCATGTTGAGAATGCACTGACACTATGGAGAATGCAAGTTTGCTTTGAGGATAGTGTGCTGCCACTGTGTGGTGTATTGTTACAAGAGAGAAACAACGTTTTAGCAAGATAGCATGCATAATTAGTTCTGAACTTGATAGCATACAAAATTATGAAACTTAAAATATATTGGATGAGGAAGCAAACTGCTTTCAGGCTTGATGACTTACATCCATCATAGTAAACTTCTAAGTATAGCAAGTAGACAAGGAAATATAAATTCCACTTAGAATATACAGTGGTAGATGATAGTACCCCTTCTCCTCTTCATGACAATCACTTAACTGAGGAAAGATTATTCCTTGTTCAGTTTAAGATGCAAATGAATTATATCCATTGTAATAACGGTTAATTTATGTGTCAATTTGGTTTGGCCACAGTGCTTGGATATGGGGGTCAAACATTATTCTGGAAGTTTCTATGAGGGTATTTTGGGATGATATTAACATTTAAATCTGTAGAATGACCTTTTGAAAGCTCAGGTGCAGTGCCAGCTAGATGGCAATGCTTTGCAGAGTGGGCAAGGTTACCCAAGAGGCTGTATATGCTCTGAGTCAGCATCCAATACATTGTGTTGTTTCTCTCACAGTGATGCGGGATTTTTTGCTCCTTTGTTCAGATAAAATCCAGGTTTTTGTGAGGAGAATGAAATTCATTAAAAGAAAGTTCTTAGTGAAACAACAACAAAAAAAAAAAAAAGAGAGAGAGAGAGAGAGAGTCTTGCCAACACGCTCACACTCACAGATTGAATACCAGGACAACTTGTCCAGGGAGGAGGAGCTGAAGAGGCCAGGCTCCTCCTCCCTGCACAAGGCATGAATTCCCAGTGGCTCCACCCCACTTTTCCAGTGTGCAGGCAGGCACCCCAGCCTGTTTTGGGCACAACCAGACAAGTTCCTGAGCCAGCTCCCTTGTCTGCACAATGCATGTGACATAAACACTTGTGGGATGGGTTGGAGATTCTCCAGGGATCCTCCCTTATCTGCCTCCTGCATCTATTGATAGGATTCACAGGTCCAGAAACGAAAGCATGGAAATGGAAGTGACAGCACTCACCATACCTGTAGTGTGAAAACTTTGCTTCTTACCTCCATAAATTTATTCTCTTCTTGCCTAGAAATCTCAGCTCCTAAGAGAAGAATGTTTCTACCAGGAGACACAACAATGATTCCATTGAAATGGAATATAAGACTAACATGTAGCAACTTTGGACTCTTCATGTTTCTGGAATCAACAGGCAAAGAAGAGAGTTACTGTGCTGGAGATAGTAATTGATACAGATTCCCCAAGGGAAACTGGACTACTATGCTACAATGGAAATCAAGAAGAGTATGCCAGGAATACAAGAGATTCATTAAGAAGTCCCTCAGCATGACCATGTCCTGTAATTACAGTGAATGGAACATTATAACAACCCAATTCAGGGAGGACTACTCATGCTCCAGACTAGGTTATCCCACAAGGTAAAGAAACAAAACCAACTGAGGTGCTTGCTGAAGGCACGGGGATTACAGAATGGGTAGTGGAAGACAGTAGTTATAAACACCAGCGATGCCATGTGACCAGCTATAAAAACAGGACTGTAATTGTCACGACCATTTCTCCCTGATATGCTTTAGCTTTGTCCCCACCCAAATCTCATCTTGAATTGTAATCCTGAGGTGTTAAGGGAATAACCTGGTGGGAAGTGATTGGTTTATGGGAATGTTTTCCCCATGTTGTTCTCTTGATAGTGAGTGAATCCTCACAAGATTTGATGGTTTTATAAATGATAGTTTTTCCTGGGCTCTCACACATTTCTCTCTCCTGTTTCCATGTGAAGAAGGTTCTTGCTTCCCCTTCACCTTCTGTCATGATTGTAAGTTTCCTGAGGCCTCCCCAGTAATGCGGAACTGTGAGTCAATTAAACATCTTTGCTTTATAAATAACCCAGTCTTGCGTATATCTTTATAGCAGTGTGAAAATGGAGTAATACACTACTTTATTGTACTATGATTATGTGTTTTTATAATGTGTTTTTATATTTATGTTCTTCTATTTATTATCTATTTACTATGTAGCATTAGTTATGTTAATTTTCTATCAGTATTTAAATATTGCTAACTTTATAACATAGTATTTAAGTTCTAGGACGTCAAGAAGAGTAGACCTTACCCAGAGACTTTTTATCTTCTTCTGAGGAAAGGGTTAGTGTATTTTTGGTTGGACTCAGTACAGCTGTATCATGTTAGGTGAAAGTATGGCCTTGTTATTGTGTTTACTTCAATGTGTATTGGTGGCAAGTTGGCAAGGGGTGAAGTTGAGATACTTAATTTTAGGGATCAACTTAGCTGGGTCACAGTGGTTAGATATGTCTCCATGAATTATTCCGGATGTTGCTGCGAGAGTATTTTTGGATAGGACTAAAATTTACATTGGTGGACTTGGAGTAGAGTAGATTGTACTTAATATGGGTGGACCTCATCCAATCAGATGAAGGCCTGTTAGAACAACAATGAAAAAATGACTACCTTGAGCAAGATGGAATTCTGCCTGCATATGATTTTTAGACTTGAATTGCAGCATAGGTTTTCCCCTGAACCTTCGCCTGAATGGGCTTCAGCCTTAAAGTGCAGCATCAGACCTGCCCTGGTCTCCAGTCAGCTGACCCACTTTGCAGATTTTGAACTTGCCAACCTTCACAATAACATGCCCCCAATTTTTTTCTATACATATATACATCCTATTTGTTCTCCTCTGGAGAGGCCTGCCTAATACATCCATTGTGTTAGAACACAGTTGAGTTTGCTTCGGCCAAATGAATCCTTAACTATAGCACATAAGTAAATGAGAATCTCTAGCTGAGATTAAAAGAATAAGATATTAGAAAAACAAAAATTTTAGAATAAACTCTGTAGATTTAATATATAAGCAAATAATCCTTATTTGTAGATTTAATATATAGACAAATAATCCTTATTTGTAGATTGTATTCCTAGTTGGGAATTTGCTAATATGAGATTATAAATGTAATTTCTATATTAATATGATTAATATTTCATTATTGGTATTTCTATAATGTCATTTATACAAGTTATATAACCTCCCAAGAGGAATAATAGGTGGCATTCTGAAGATCATTAGAGATGATAAATGAAATAGGGAGTAAATTTTTAGCTTATAGCAGAGTAAGGACTTCTCAGGCCTTACTCTAATAGTTTAAAGTCCTCTTATTGAAATTATGTTAAGATTTATGGAGGGAAAAGCAAAATTGCCCATCACTGACCAAAGGGAGTGCTTTGTTTGTAATTGGCGGTGGGCTTTTGACAGTAAATTCAGGACAGCAATTCTCTAATAAGTATTAAAATGCTATAGGGTTTTGTTTTTGTTTTTGCTGAGACAGAGTCTCGCTCTGTTGTCCAGGCTAGAGTGCAGTGGCGCAATCTTGGCTTCCTGCAACTTCTGCCTCCCAGGTTCAAGAAATTCTCGTGCCTCTGCCTCCTGAGTAGCTGAGATTACAGACATGTGCCACCACACCCTGCTATTTTTTTGTATTTTTAGCAGAGATGGGGGCTTCATCATGTTGGCCAGGCTGGCCTGAAACTCCTGGCCTCAAGTGATCTGCCCACTTTGGCCTCCCAAAGTGTGAGGTTACAAGCTTGTAAACACACCTGGCCTTAAAAAGGCTTCAGGTTTTTGATATAGATATTTGTGTAGGTTGAGTTATCTTTATGCTCTAGTTTCCTGAAACATTTGTAATACTTTTCTCATATCTATTGGAATAATTACATAGTGTTCTTTTATTTGTTAATGTGATGACTCATATAAAATATTTCTTTTTAAGTTTCTTTTTAAGTTTAAGTTAACCTTACATACTTGAGATAATCTCAAATTATTTGTGATTATATGTATGTGTTTATATATATGTTCACACACACACATTCACACCTACATATATATGCATATATACATACACATATGTACAGATGCTCCTCACTTATGATGGGCTTATATCCCAATAAACCCACCATAGGTTGAAAATATCATAAGTCAAATATTAAATTAATACACTTAACTTATATTAAATATCATAACGTAGCTTAACCTATGTTAAACATGGTCAACAAACTTAAATTAGTCGAAGTTAGGCAAAATTATCTAACACAAAGCCTACTTTATAATAAGGTATTTAATATCTAATGTAATTTATTGAATAGTGTATGTGGGGTCAAAATTTTATTATATGCCTAAATCCCACAGTATTATTTGCAGCGAACTACCCATGGTTTCTTCTAATGACCGAGGTTTCTCATCATTCTAGGTTTGCAATTTTAAATATTTTACATATTGATACAGTCAAAGACATCATTTCATATAGAAATGCAAAAAAAATATTTTAAATATTTAGTGGAAATACAACTAAACCTAGAATTGTTTATGAGTTCTAGTACTTCTTTTATATTAATTAGTTGTGTATCCTTAGTCATACTACTTAGCTGCATTATGTTTTCAATCGAAATATAAAATGATTTGGTAGTACGACATGGAGCATCCTGCATTAATGATATTATAACATACACCAAAATATTAATTCATTTTTTATCGGATGCTGCCTCAGTTTATAAGCCTTGATTTGCAACTGTTATAAGACTAGCTACTTTTTTCCTTAAAACAAATCATATTATTATTAAAAACTGTGGCATATTTATAAACCAGCCACTCTTCTGATTGCAGGAAGAGTCTGAGTTTAGAAATAAATTAATAAGGAAGAGAAAGAGAGATTTAAAAAGTTAGGCATACAAAAATATGACACTAATAGCTTTAGAGCTTAGATCAGAGTAACATTTCAATAAATGCAGCCTTTATTATCATAACCATTATCAATTGCAATTGTTTTTGAATACAGAAAAGAATCATACCAAAAGGAGAAAATTAGACACCCTATGGCTATGTTGATTAAAAAATATCTAAGTATTCAAGAGCTAAATTAAAGTCGTACCTTTCTTTCCTGCTTTGTAATTCATTATAATGAATGTAGGAAAGAACTATTAAAAAGAAACTGATTTGATTATACCACCACTAATTACTATCCCATATATAGAAATAGACCAAAGTTGAAATTCTTTCTACTCTGCAAAACAGAAGATGCTATAAGTATGCATGGTATTATGCAAATCATAATCTAATGCTATAATTTTATTTGGAATTCATTTTATTTCAGGTGTGCTCAATCTTTAGTGACTCTAAAAATAATTGAGGACTATTTATACTGCATTCAATTTCTTGTGTTCTATAATTAACCGTTTTCTTTAATTTATTTCTTGGTCTATGTTATTGTTTAAACATATGCATCCCTCCAAAATTTGTATGTTGGAACTTAACTCCCATGGTGATAGTATTAAGATAGTATTAGAGGGTTATTAGGCTATGAAAGCTTTGCTGTCATGAACGGGATTAGCATTCATAAGAAAGGGCATCAGAAACAGAGTTAATCCCTTTCTCACTTCAGCCATGTGAGGGCACACCATTTCTCCACTCCAGTGGGCCAGCATTTCAACACATGGAAAAGGTACATCTTAGAAGTGGAAAGCAAACATTCACCAGACATCAAATTTGCTGGCAACCTGACCTTGAACTCCTAGCCTCCAGAGCTGTGATGCATTTCTATTATTTATGGATTATTTTGTTATAGCAGCAGAAACAAACTAAGATTGAAATTTGTAGCAAGAAGTAGAATGCTGCTATAACAAATACCTGAAACTGTGGAATCTGCTTTAGAACTAGGTACTACGTAGTGTCTGAAAAATTAAGGGTATTATGGTAAGAGCTCAGAAAAAGAGAAGAGCTGTAGAGAGAGACTAAATCTTGCTAGAAATTATCTAAGTGGTCATGAATAGAATATTCGTAGAAATATGGATGGTAAAGGCAATTCTGATGAGGTCTTAGATAAAAACAAGGAACAAGGTTTTGGAAACAGAAGAAAATGTCATCCTTATTATAAAATAGCAAATAACTTGGTCTAATTGTGTCTTAAAATGTTCTACTGTTTTGTGGAAGGCAGAACTTGTGAGGAATGAACTAGGATATTCAGCAGAAGAAATCTCTTAGCAAAGTGTTCAGCGTACTTCATGGCTTGTCTTGGCAGCTTATTAGTAAATGAAAAAAAAAGAGAGAAATGACTTAAAGATAGAATTCATAATAGAAAGGCAAAGAGAACTTACAGATTTGGAAAAATCTCAGCCTGGTGAGATTGTAATGAATTAAAAAAAAAGTGGGTTCTGATTCACAATGGCCAACTAGAGGCAGACAGAAAGAACATCTTCCACAGAGAGGCTGGGATATTGGGAAGACTGGTATACTCTGAACAGATCTTCTGAAGAAAGGAATTAACAGTGGATTAAATAGGCACTGGGCTGAAGGTAGAGGAAGCTGGGAACACTGCATTGGATGGCTGAGCACGGAGACTTTTTCCTGGCTTCCAGTGACTCCTGGGGAAGAGGTGAGTTGAAAAGATAAGGAGTGGCTTCCAGAATCTAACAGTAGGAGACTCTATAACTCCCACAGACACTTAAGCTGACAGGGAGAACTGCTTAAAGAGGTGGCAGGTGCAAGACTCCAGATTGTACACAGCCTAGAGAGTCTGGCATGGAAACAGCTGCAGTGGAGCATGGTCAGAGTTGCTCATCCTCCAAGGCTCTCCACATTCCTCTAGGAGACTTTAGCCTTAGGGTGACTGTTGAACCTAGAGAGAGCAGGGTGATGTTCATGAGGAAGACACCAAAAGCAAAAGTTGACAAATAACACCTAGTTAAATTAGAGGGCTACTTCATAGCAAATTAAAATATCAACTGAGTAAACAATCTACAGAATTGGAGAAAATATTTAAAAATATGCATCTGACAAAATTCTAATACATAGAATCTGTAATGAACTTAAAAGCAAAAATCAAGCAACCTCATTAAAAAGTGGGCAAAGTGTACAAACATACACTTATCAAAAGAAGACATACACTTGGCCAATAAGCATATGAAAAATGCTCAGCATTACTAATCATAACAGAAATGCAAATCACAACTACAATGAGATACCATCTTACACGAGTCAGAATGGTTATTACTAAAACGTCAAAAAATAACAAATGCTGGCAAGGTTGTGGAGAAAATTAAATTCTTATACACTGCTGGTAGGATTAGTAAATTAGTTCAGCCATTATGGAAAACATTTTAGCAATTTCTCAAAGAACTTAAAACAGAACTATCATTCAACCTGGAAATTCCATTATTGGGTATATAACCAAAGGAATATAAATTATTCTATCATAAAGACACATGCATGTGTATTTTCACTATTCCCAATAGCAAAGATATGGAATCAACCTAAATGCCCATCAACAGTAGACTAGATAAAGAAAATGTGGTACATATGCACAATGGAATACTATGCAGCCATAAAAAATATCATGTCCTTTACAGCAACATGAATGAACTGGAGGTTATTATCCTATGAGTAGTAACACAGGAAGAGAAAAGCAAATACCACATACTATCACCTATAAGTGGGAGCTAAGCATTGAGTACACATAGACACAAAGTAAGGAACAATAGACCCCGGGGCCTACATGAGGTTGGAGCGTAGGGGGAGGGTGAGGATTGAAAAACTTTAAATCAAGTACTATCCCTGTACACCAAAGTCCCATGATACACAATTTACCTATGTAAGAAAACTGCACATGTACCCATGAATTTAAAAGAAAGGTTTTTATCTAAAAAAGGAAAAAATAAAATAAAAATAAAAAAGTATTTGCAGGAGAAAATACCAAGGGTGTGAAGAAGCCAACATTTGATATCAAGATTAGTATAAATAGTAGAAAGTCAGATGGTATTCATCAGGACAATGGAAGGATCACTCTGAAGGCACTTCAGATTATCATGGCTCCTCCACTGATGTTTCTGTCAATGGATGAATGGCCAAAGAAAATACTCTATATTATATACAATGGAATACTATTCAGCCTTAAAAAGAAAACAGAATTCTGTCACTTAGGACAACATGTGTTACTTCGCATAGGATAATAACCTCCAGCTCCATTCATGTTACTGTAAAGGCCAGGGAACAGGGATTTCTAGGCAAAGGGTACAATGTTTCAGCCAGAGAGGAGGAATGCATTTTGAGATCTATTGCAGAACTGAGTGACTCAAGTCAATAATAATGTATTATATATTTTAAATTAACGAGGAGAGTTGATTTCATATAGATCATCTCAAAAAAAGTGAAGAAAATTGGTGATATGCTAATTAGCTTTAGTTATTTCAAATGGTATACATGTATCAAAACATCACATTGTACCCCATAAATTTAAAACAATTATGATTCATCAGTTAAACTAATATTAACTAAAACCATGGCATAAGCATGAGGATCAATATATTGAAATAGACTATATACTCTCATGGTTAAGGCCAATTGAATTTTAGCAAGGATGACAAGATAATTACGGTAAAAGAAGAGTCTTTTTAAAAAAACGGTGCTGGGACAACTGACTATCCACCTGGTAAAAGAGTGTGGACCCAAACGTCATTCCATATACAAAAATTAACTCTAGGTTCACCATAAGCCTAAACATAAGATCTAAAGAAGGAAGTATAAATATTCATTTTCATGACCTTAGATTAGGCAATGGTTTCTTAAATATGACACCAAAGTACAAGTGAGGAAGCAAAAACTAAACATATTGAGCTTCATCAAAAATTTAAAAATTATATCAGAAGATGCTATCCAAAGAGGGAAAGAGAATCTGCAGATTTAGAAAATATTTGCAAATCATGTATCTGATAAAGAACTAGTTTCCAGAATACCAAAGGGAGCCTTACAGATCCGTACAGATAGAAATTCGATTAGCAGTAGGAAGCTGTTTTGGTGAGTGGGAAGCAGGAATGGTCAATGCCTACTCATGGGCCGGAGTTACTTTTTGGGATGATGAAGATTTTTAAAATTAGATTGTCACGTTGCTTACACAACTCCGTGAGTAGATTTACAACTGCTGAAGTGTACATGTCAACTAGTTAATTATTATGGAATCTAAAATTATGGAGGAAAGAGTGTGATAAGCAGGTCTGGTTTTCTCAAACCCGGCATACTCCTAAGAAAAAGGTTCTCTGCATGACCGACTTTTGCTTGATCTCCAGTCCTTGAATATTCTGCTTGATGAGAATGTTTTTCCATTTCTGAGTCTATGGGCCACACTGTACCAACTTAATCAGATGATTTATGTTAACAGTATGATTTATGGTGAACGCCTGTTTGTTTTTGTTTCTGCTTGTAGAGACGGGGCATTGGAATCTGAGTAACTGGGTTCAGTGACCCATTACTGCATGCCTGCACTAATGACTCACAAAAATACCCGGGACCGCAAGACTCGAGTGAGCTCCCTAGGTGGCAGCACTACTAACATATTGCCACACATTATTGCTGGGAAAATTAAGCACATCTGTGCAACTCTGTTGGGTGACATCTGAAAGAATATGCCTGGTTCTCCTAGATTTCTTCCCAAGTGACTCTTCCTTTTGCTGTTTTAATCTGGATCCTTTTGCTGTAGTCAGTATAAGAGGCTTTCTAAGTTACCTGAGTCCTTGGGATTCAGTGAGCCTGGTGGTTACTTTGGAGACCCCAATAAAGAAATATATCTATCTATATAAAGCTGTAAGAATAAAAATTAAATTATAGTCAACGAAGACAAAAAGCTAGGCCAAGATGTCAACTTCTTACCTATTATAGGATGGACACATTGTATAGTTTAAATCTCACCAATTAGAGAATGTTTCTAAATATCTCAGGCTTTCCAGTGGTACACCAAATGGATATACTTGAAGAGCAAAAGTGAGGCATAGAAACAATAATTCACCTAATGACAAAAAATTCTAATATTCAAGGTTAAGAATTTACTCTAATTGTAAGAGCAAAATTCAAATTTACTCAATATTGACAAAGTTTAAAATCAATTATTTACTGCTGTTTGGCAATTTAACATCACTTGACATCAGGGAAACTCAAATTAAAGCCAAACAATATAATTTCAGATTTAAAAGTATGACTAAAGTTACTAATACTGAAAAAAGAAAACCACCAAAATATTTGGAGAGAATGGGTAGATATATTGTGGTATTTTGTATGTTAGAAAATTTTCAGCAATTAAAAATAATTAGCTACTGATATAAGCAACAAATGACAGGAGTCTCAAAAATATGATGCTAAGTGAAAGGAGCCAAACACAAAATAATACATATTGAGGGATTCCATTCAGTCAGTTGAAACACACGAACAAGTCTAAAGTGGTAGAAATCAGAGGAGATGTGGTATGAGGATTGTTAACTGGAATGTGGCATAAGAAGACTTTTAGAGGTTTTTTTTTTTTTTTTTTAATCAGATTGGGTACTATGGCCTAGTCAAGTTGACGCTTAAAATTATCCATCAAGGCCGGGTGTGGTGTCTCACACCTGTAATGCCAGCACTTTTGGAGTCCAAGGTGAGAAGATCACGAGGCCAGGAGTTCGAGATCCCGTCTCTACTAAAAATACAACAATTATCTGGGCTTGGTGGTTGGCGCCTGTAATCCCAGCTACTCGGCAGGCTGAGGCAGGAGCACACTTGAAACTGGAAGGCAGAGGTTGCAGTAAGCCAAGATCGCACCACTGTATTCCAGCCTGGGTAACAAGAGCGAAACTCCGTTTCAAAATAAATAAATAAATAAATAAATAAATAAATAAATAAATAATAAATAATAAATGTAAAAAGCCCAACACATATACTGATTCAATTATTGCTCATAGTAGATACTGCAATAAAGAACTAAGGGCTTTTTATAGTGATACATGCACTACTAAAATGCATTTACATGGAAGAATATATATATTCTCTCTATATAGATAATATATTTAATATCTCTACATATACATATATAATATGTAACATCTCTTTATATGAATTTCATTTATATATACTATATAGTATGTACATACTGTACTATATACTATATGTAATATATAATATAGTATGTTTGGTTTATTTGTTCTCTCTCTCTCCTCTCTCTCTCTCTCCCCCTATCCCCTCAGTGTGTGTGTGTGTGTGTGTGTGTATATATCTTTGTTTATATAGATATCTTTATATATTTATATCTTGAGCTTTCTATATATTTCATATGTGTGTGTATATAAATATATATATGTATATATATGTACATAGGTATGTATGTGTATAGAGAGAGAGAGGGAGAACAAATGAAACAAACCAAATATTGTACTCCAGTTCCACTGAGCAGAATTTTGTGTCCTTGTTGACTCATAACCTGATTTCATTAATATTATACTCCATTGTACTGAACATCCTGAAAAATAATCCCACTCATCCAACCATCCCCTCCATGTGTAGTTTCGGGATATTCCAATCTCACATTAGACTATCTTATTTTTAATATTCAGGTCTGCTTCTGCAGGGTCCAGGCAGGTTAAATAAATAACTGAAGCAACCTGTGTGATAAAGCACATGCCAGTCTACAGGAGGCAGGAACTGCACAATGCCAGTGAGTGCTGCCAAGCAGAATGTGAAATTAATGCCGCTAGAGCTACTCAGAAATTATAAATGTGGATTTTTATTTGCTGTTTTTTGAAATAAAAATGTTGGTGCAATTTTTTACATTTGGTAGATCAAACAAAATGAATGTGTGGGCCATACGTGATCTCTTGGCTGTCAACTTATGACAAATTTATGACTTTCATAAACAAATGATTTGTAAGTATCCCCAACCCAGTTGAATGACGGAATATTGAGGATATCACACTTTCTTAATATATCTGTGGGTGGAGAGATGATGTGTTTCTTCTTGCTCTATCGTATGATGCTTAGAGATAATAAAGAAAGTAATTTGATTCTCTTTTTATAGATATTCTGCGTGGACTTAAAACCTAAAACTTGATTTATCTATCACAACAATTTTTTAAAAGTTACTTTTCACTACCTCCTTGCTGTGTAGACTTTAATGTACTCTGGATTTTTAGTTCTAGATTAGAACTATGATGTGTACAAACCATACAATTCTTTTTTTATATAACTTTATTTGGAAAGCCACACTTCCAGGCCAGTGTCTAGCCTAAAGGAAGATGTATGATTGGCTTTTAGCTACACATATGTTCCACTCATTACTGGAATTGTTCTAGAGTGCAACACGCACACTCCCTAACAAATTTTCTGGCCCTGGAAGGCATTCATCTAATGCAGATTCACAGAAACCAGGGTCATTTTTTCTGCTAGGTTATCTGGGTGTGGTAATGCTTAAGGATGATTGTGTGTGTGTGTGTGTGTGTGTGTGTGTGTGTGTAGCATTTATCACTCATGATTATCATGTTGACTCCATCTTCCACATAGAATGCTTCTTGACAAATACCTACTGTACATGACAGCACAAAATTGACACTGTCCATTTTCCTCTATCCCCAGTCATATTACACACTCATTTTATCTCATTAATAGATGCAAACAAATAAGGATTCACCTTGAGGGGAAAACAAAAAGAAATGCTCTGGCTGACTTAGATTATAGTCAGCAAAGGTTGGAGCTGTGTTAGGAGAAGCCAACTTCATAGGGAAGAGGCAGAATGAATTACGATATTCTTTATGTCTTCTTCACAGCCATTAATATTTTTTCTTCCCTTCAGGGCAGATAGTGCATAAGCCATAAATGGGTTTCCCAACCAATGCAAAGCCTACCATTGGTAGATTTCTTTCCTAAAATGTACCCAATTTTCTTATCATTTATTTCAATGTTCATTTATAAGTTTAATCCAGAGAAATCAGTCATTGAAGAAAATAAAAGTCATCCAGAAACTTGGAGGTAGTAACAATATATTGGTGTTACAGAAGAAAGTGTGACAGATACTATAATTAGCTTACTCAGCATCATATGGATTTTTTTACCCTGCCTTTAAAGAGAAACAAGAAAACTTTAAAAATCTCGTACTTTTTAAAAAACTTCTTTGAACCGAAGAGTGTCCATGGGACACATCTGATTCAAGAAAGGAAAGCAGAGGTCAACTGGGGACAACTCCATGGCTCCTCCTTCTTTTTTCCTGGAATTCTGGTGATAAATAACAGTTTAATAGTCATTGTTAAGAAAAAAGTATCAAAAGGTAGAAGGAGACCAGCTCCTTGATGTCATTATTGAGGCAGAATTCCAGTCTTAGGGTATTCACCTGTAGACTTATTTTTTCATGAGTTCAATAAATCTGTATTTGCTTGAGCTACTATAATAAGGTCTCTTACAAAACAAAACCCCTAAAGAGTAAATAGTAAAAAGAGAGCTTTAAGGGCAGTATAATCTAGGTATCAAGGAAACAGGATCTGTTTTCTTTGGATTCTAAGCCTACGTCCAACATTAATATAAAAATTAAATTTAAACATGCACAAAAATTTGTTAGTTTAACAGAAAATATACTTAGTAAAATATGAAACCTATCATTATTATATTTTTATAATATCTATGAAAAATACCAATCTTTTGAAAATGTCAGCTGGATCTATTAGTGTCATTTACAAACTTTCATATTATTGTACAATAACCTTTGTGTAACATTTCTGCATTTGGCCTTATTGCCTGTCATGGTGAGTTCTACTTAACCAATCTGTTAATAATCATTTATGATAACAAAACAAGGTTGTCATTTCTGACTCTCAATCCACTCACTAATGTATGTACAATCCTTGTTGAGCAAATCATCTGTTCTGACAACTTTTCTTGAAGTACTGATGACACTCATCACTAAGTATAACCCTGCACATTGTGGACACTCCTTTTTTAAATATTCTGGGAAAGGTGGGGTTATAGACCCGAATTTGAAGAGCTTTTGCATTCTTGAATTGTGAAAACACCGGAAAGTTCAGGTTCACCCTGGAAGATGAAGCTTTTAGTAGGAAGGGCCTCTGTTCCACACAAACTTGCCATAGTTCCTGAATGTCTTTTTTTCATTGGAAACCTCTTACTCCATGCTCACATCACTCTATTCATAGTGCACAAAGAATCAAGCATGCATAAAAACCCATCACTAGAACTGAAAAGGACCTTTCTGAAGAAAATATTTACTAAAAGATATAACAATACCCATTATCCAGTGAATGATGTAAAGCATCTAAAAAGTTGATTTTAAAAAGTACAGCTTATGCATAACAGTAAACATATGTTATCTCACTTATTTTAAGAGGCCAAGTTACAGAAAAATTTGCTAGCTGGGGTCCTTCATTTAATACCTCTCATCCTATTTTTGATATCCATTACTTATGAAGACCTTAGATATTTAAGGTAGAAATGCTTAGACATTTAAAGCATTTTATTCCAGCCTCTGTAGGACACATTTATTCCATTCTAGTTCCTTGTAATAAAAATAATGCTTTAGTCAGTGGAAGGATGATATGATCTCAACACATTGCTAAGATTCTGCTTTCTATACAAAAACAAACAAAAAAACTAAAGCAAACAAAAAACCCTCAAGTATTTTCCATTATAGAATTAAGTTTCAATAGATTACTGAAACAAACATTCAAAAAAATTTTAAAAAGAGAAATAAAACATATTAAGCAAGGTTATATCAATGAAGGCCAAAGAGGTAAGAAAACTGCTAGAAAATATTTGAACATTTTTATGGCACTCACTCACTCATTAATTTAGAATAAAACACAATCTTATTGTATGAGCAAAAATGTTAGATACTATACCTTGTGCTTCAGATAAATAAAAATGGGTACATCATTAACTAACTATTCTAGCAGTTCCTAAACTATCAAAAAAGACACAGATTTTGAAAAATGTGATATGTCTAGTGTATTTTAAAAGTGACTATATGGTACAGTAATAGCACAAGAGAGAGACGGTTACTTCTCTGAGGATGGTAGACGGTATCCATTCAGTACATGAAACATTTGATACTGACATGAGTCTTAAAAATTGAGCAAGAATGCATTGTGTTATAAAGAGTAGTATTCCAAGCAGAAAAGGCAGCAACCCCATGCTCTCCTTCCCAGAGGGAAATAGATCATAAGAACTGGTTAAAAAGGTAATTGTATCATTTTAAATTAATGGTTTAACCTGATACATTACTTTCATCTGAAAACAAAATCTAATGTCCAGTCAAGAATTAGCTTTGCTGAAAAAACTTTCTGTCCTTCAGATGTGTATTAACACTCATTTTTTTTCCATTGTTAAGGATGAAGTAATCAAAAGAACACAATACTCCAAAAGTTGATGCAAGAGATAACATAACTGCTGCTTGCACAGAAATATCACTTGTATTGCATAATCAAATACACAGCAAATTAATGAGGACTTCTCGATTTTCTATTCCCAGGGTTTAGAACAGCAATGGTCACACAGTAGTTGACCAATACATACGTATTGAATGAAAAAATGAACAAACAAGATTAGCGATTTTCAGTCTTAGTCCCGGTGGTAATTCACCTAGGGCTGTTACAGCTTAATTCTAATTGTTTCTTAAACAGATCTTTAGAATATATTTGTCAACAATTGTGAAATAGAATAGTTATTCTGTATTAAGGTAGCGAAGTAATAAACCTGGGTACATAGCAACCCAAATAGCAAGGGTAATGTCATACAAAGACTTCTGGAGGAACTAGTTATAAATGATTAACAGAACATGTATGAAAAACAACCTAGAAATTATTAGTAAAAATTCAGGAAGTTCAGAATATATTTAATACTATATATATGTATATGTAGTGATATTAAATATAAAGAGTCAATATTAAAGTAATATTTAGGTATAATGTAAAATTTTCCCCAAAGATACTAAATCTTCATTAAAAAACAAAATAAAAGCTGATCTAGAGGAAAATTTGCTGCTTTGTAATAGTCTAAATAGTTGTGTAGCAGAATGTGTCCTTGTGACTAGTCATCCATAAAAGCCTTGGATCTTAGCCGAGCACCATGGCTGAAGCCTGTAATCCCGGCACTTTGGGAGGCTGAGCGGGGCAGATCAGTTGAGGTTTAGAAGTTCAAGACCAACCTGGCCAACATGGTGAAGCCCCATTGCTACTAAAAATACAAGAATTAGCCAAGTGTGGTGGGGGGTGCCTGTAATACCAGCTAGTCTGGAGGCTGAGGCAGTAGAATTATCTGAATCTAGGAGGTGGAGGTTGCAGTGAGATCACACCACTGCACTCCACCCTGGGTGACAGAGACGGATTCTGAAAAAAAAAAAAAAAAAAAAAAAAAGAAAAGAAAAGAAAAAGAAAGAAAGGCAAAAAAAAAAAAAAAAAGCCCTGGACCTTGAGAATCAAATAGACTTTCCAGGGCCAGGGCATTTTCCCTGTGTCCCTGGAGTTTACTCCTAGAGAGAACAATGTGTTTTATGAGACTTGGTAGGGGAACGACTTAGAAACTTGCACTTAACCAACCCCTCTGGGCTTCACCAGCTGCATCTATTGTTCACATTGCTCTTGCTCTATATCTTTTGATGTAATGAATTATAGCTACTACCATAACATGATATTGAAGAATTCCAGCTAATCAATTAACTTGAGAGTCGTTTTGGAACACCATGACAGCAAGGGAGTTGATGATGTGGCTGCTATGCAGTATACATAGTGTGGCTGCTATGGGAGAGATGTCGAGTCTGTAAAATAGGCATTTGGAGTAAAATATCAACATGAGAAAAAAAGATGTATCTACATAATTATTACAGAAGAGAACACAGACCTATTAACATGTAATTCAGAATTACCAAATAGAAAGTCATCAACCATAATTGAGAATAAGCATAAAGAATAAAAATGATCAAAGTTCAAGAACTTGAGCTAATAGTATTTCAATCTGAAAATGGATATTTAAAAATGAGTAAATTTAAAATAAAACTTTAAAGAATTAGAAATATAAAAATTTAACATGAAAAAGTATAAGCAGATGTGAAAAAGAACCAAAATTATATTTCTATAGGAGAAAAGTGTAGACTTTCTAATGTAAAACCCACTGAGGTAGATTAATTTAAAAATATGTACAGAGGAAGAAATGATTGGTGAACTAAGAGTATTATAAAATGTAACGTGAAATAGAAAAACATGATGATAATTAAGAGAAATTAAGAGACCAGGAAAATAGGATAAATGTGTCCATATATGTGTAAAAAAGAGTTCCAAAAAATTATTGAGAAGATGGAGTATTGTAATATTTGTAAAATGTAATATTTAAAGCAAGGTTTTATTTTAAAGCAACATTTAAAGCAAGGTTTTTATGAGAATTTTCCGGAGTTTCAAAATGAATATTAAAGCAGATTGAAAAGCAAGGAATAAAATATAAATTAGCAATATATTAGACTTTAAAGCAAGGAACAATACTATTGTAATTGAGATCAGTACTGGTAATATAGTGATGAATACACATTAATGCTTAAAGATAGGTGAAATATTTGAGATTTTACTCAAGTTAACAAATTAGCATTCTAGTTTCTTGAATAGTGGCAGAAGACACATGATTCCTCCATCAGAGAAAAACGCCCTTATTTCCCACAGCAATAGCAATAGCCAGAGTATCAGAGTATCATCATTGGTGTAAGTTCCTCAAGCTAGAATTCACATAGGGTGATGTGAAGAAGGCCAAGTGACAGCTTACCCAGGATTGTGTTACAGGAGAGGAACACTTTTATAGTGGAAATCAAGAGATTAGCAAGCCAAGATCAAAAAACTGCAGTTAACTGCATTACTCTCAAGGCAACTGCCTCTTGGCATCCAGAAAGCTGCATAGTATTATAATGTTAAGTAAAATTTTCTTCATTTTGTGCATTGGTGGAAAGAACTGAAACATAAATATGGATTATCTATGCCTCTACATTACAAATTTCTTACAATTGCATCTATAGATTTTTCATAGAAATGAACATTTTTATTTTAAAATTTACATGAAAAAGCCAAATGGCACAATTTGCTAAGACAATACTGAGGGAAAAATGTTGAAGGTGAGATGATCTCCTCTGCTAAATGTCAAGGTTTATCATATAATTACATGAATTAAGTTAGCAATTAAAGTAGGGGTGATATTAGAGCAGAATAGAGAGCCCAGAAATAGTCTCATAGCTATCTGGAGATTGATAGATGGCAGAGTTAGAATTGTAAGCCAGTAGAGTCATTTCATTCTCCTGTCTCAGATATAGGTTTATTTTGTTTTACCCAACATCTCTTTGCATAATAACGGAAACAATAATAACAGCAAATAGTTACTGAGCTATTTTTATAAGCTAAAAGTTTATCATTTATGTGCTAAGTGCTTTTCTTGAATTATTTCATGGAATTGTTACCACTTTGTGAAGTAGGAAGTATTAGTTACATGTTACAAATGAAGAAACTGAGACACTGGGGAGAATACTGAATATTTTTACTACATAAAAATTTAAAATTTCTGTTCATAATATGGCCCAATAAAAGTGAAAAGAATAATGGCCTAAACTCTGCAGAGATATTTGAAATGCATATTTTTCCACTTTAATTGTACTTTTTCTTTAAATATTATATGTACACTAAGATATACACTAAGATTTGTCCCTTGACTGGATCTTATCTACTGCCTTTTTCTGTTCTTCATTTTTTTTAGACTGTCGCATAAAACTTGCATATATTTATTGTGTACAACATGATGCTTGGAAACATGTATTCTGGAATGGCTAAATTGAACTACTTAACATATGCATTACTTTATATACTTATCCTTTGGGAGAGAATGAAAACAATTAAAATCTACTCTCTTAACAAATTTCAATAACATAACACCTTGTTATTAACTATAAATTCTGTGTTACAAAATAGATCTTTTGACGTTATTATTCCTATCTAACAAATTTTGTATTCTTTTACCAAAACCTCCACAAA
Source organism: Papio anubis (assembly GCF_008728515.1). Lineage (NCBI taxonomy): Eukaryota > Metazoa > Chordata > Mammalia > Primates > Cercopithecidae > Papio > Papio anubis. The sequence continues at coordinate 47,789,418 of NC_044990.1, forward strand.
GCCCTATCCCTTAGTTCCTAGTAACTATCATTCTGCTCTCTGTTGAGTTCAACTTTTTCAAACACTACATATAAATAAGATCATGCAGTACTTGTCTTTCTGTGCATCGCTTATTTCATTCAACATTATATCCTCCAGGTTCATTCATGTTGTCTTAATGACAAAATTTATTTCATTTTTAAGGCTAAATAGTATTCCATTGTGTATCTACACCACATTTTCTTTATCCGTCCTCCTGTTGACAGTTTAAATCCATATCTTGGCAGTTGTGAGTAATGCAGCAATAAACAGGGGAGTGCAAATATCTCCACAACATATTAATTTCAAATACTTAAGATATATACCCCATAGTTAGATTGCTGTTGTATATGATAATTCTATTTTTAATTTTTTGAGGAACCTCTGTTCTGTTTTCCATAATGGTTTTACTAATTTGCATTCCCACCAACAGTGTGCAAGGAATTCCTTTGCTCCATATCCACTCCAACAGTTACCTTTAATCTTTTGGTAACAACAATTCTAAGACTGTATGAGGTGAAATATTGTGATTTTGATTTGGATTACTCTGATAATAATTTTGGGCATCTTTTCCTATACCTGTTGATCATGCGTATGTCTGCTTTTGAGAAATGTTTATTTAGGTCCTCATGTTATTTGGTTTCTTATTACTGAGTTGTTTGGGTTACTTTTATGATTATTAAAAGTATGATGTGTGGCTTGCAAATATTTTCTCCCATCATGTAGGTTGTCTCCTTGATCTGTTGATTATTTCCTTTGTGATGCTGAAGCTTTTCAGTTTGATGTGACCCTATTTGTCTATTTTTACTTTTGCCACCTGTGCTTTGGGGTTCATATTCAAATAGTCATTGCCCAGACCAATGTCATGGAGTTTCCCCCCTATGTTTCTTCTAGTAGTTTTACAATTTCAGGTCTTACATTTTAGCCCTTAATCTATCTTGAGTTTATTTTTTATGTGGTATGAGATAATGGCCTAGTTTCATTCTTCTGCATGTGGATATCTTCTTGCCCTAAACCATTTATTGAAGTGACTGTCCTATCCTCATCATGTGTTCTTGGCATATTTGCCAAAAAATATTGACCATAAATGGGTGACTTTATTTCAGGACACTCTATTCGATTCCACTGGTCTGTGTATCTGTTTCTATGCCAGTACCTTGCTGTTTTTATTACTATAGCTTTGTAGTATATTTTGAAGTCAGGTAGTTACATATTCTAGAATAATTTATATATGAGGCAACAAAACAAATTATAACACATTTTAAAAGATTAAAATCATATCAAGAATCTTTTCTGACCACCATGTTATGAAACTATAACTCAATAACAGATACATTTTAGAAAATTCAATAACATGCTCCTGAGCAATTAATGGGTCAGTGAAGAAATTAAATGGGATATTAAAAAATATCTTGAGACAAACAGAAATGGAAACAATATATGCCAAAATTTATAGGATGCAGCAAAAGCTGTTTGAAGAGGAAAGTTTATAGCAATAAAGATGTACATGAAAATACAAGAAATATTACAGATAAACTATCTAATGTCATAAGTCAAGGAACTAAAACAAACAAACAAAAACAAGAAAAATTAAGCCCAGAGTTAGCAGAAAGAAGGAAATAACAAAGACCACAGTAGAAATAAATGAAACAGAGAGTAGAAAAACAATAGAAAAGATCAGTGAAAATAAGAGTCAGTTTTTTTGAAAGATAAAATAAACACACTAGGAAAAAGGGAGAGGGAAGTCTCAAATAAATACAATAAGAAGTGAAAGAGAATCCACTAGAACTGATGCCACAGAAATGTAAAGAATTATAACAGACTGTTATGACCAAGTGAACACCAACAACTGGATAAACTAAAGTAAATGAATAAATTTCGAGACAAAAGCAAACTACCAATACTGAATTACAAAGAAATACGAAATCTGAACTGACCAATAACAAGTAAGGAGAATGAATTAGCAAGAAAAACTCTCCAAGCAAAGAAAAGCCCAGGACCTGATTACTTCACCACTGAATTCACTTGACATTTAAGAAGGAATGAATATCAATATTCAAATTCCTCCAAAAAATTGAAGAAGAGATACTTCCAAAATAATTTTATGAGGCCATCATTATCCTGATTCCAAAGCCGGATAAGAACCATACAAGCAGAGAAAACTACAGGTCACTATTGCTGATGAACACAGATGCAGAAATCCTCAACAGAACAGTAGTGAACTGAATTCCACAGCACATTAAAAGGATCATTCACCATGTTCAATTGAGATACATCTCAGCGATGCAAGGATGGTTCAACATATAGAAATCTATAAATGTGACAAACTGCTTCAACAAGATAAAAAACAAAAACCAAATGTTTATATCAAAAGATGCAAAAAGAAATTGATATGTTCAACATTTTATCCAGATAAAATCCCTCAACAAATTAGGCACAGAAAGAATGCACCTCAATACAATAAAGGCCATATATGACAAACTCACAGCTACCATCATAATCAATAAGAAAAACTTGAAACCTTTTTCTTTAAGCTCAGGAACAAGACAAAGATGCCTATTCTTTCTATTCAAAATAATACTGGAAGTCCTAACTAGAGCAATTAGTCAAGAGAAAGAAATAAAAGGCGTCCAAATTGGAAAGGAAGAAGTTAAATTGTTTCTGTTTACAGATAACATGCTCTTATACCTAGAAAACCCTAAAGTCTCAACAACAACAACAAAAAATAGGGTTAATAAGCTTATTCAGTAAAGTTGCAGGGTATGAAATCAATATACAAAAATCAAACTCAATAGTCTTTCTACACCAACAGCAAACTATCAGAAAATAAATCAAGAAAACAATCCCATTTCAGCACCTATAAAAACAAAATACTTAGGAATAAATTTAACCAAGGAGGTAAAAGACCTGTGCACTCAAAACGATAAAACACTGATGAAAGTAAATGCAGAATGTGCAAATAAATGGAAATATATCCCTATCTATTGATTGGAATAATTAAGATTATTAAAATGTCTATACTACCCAAAACAATCTATGAATTTAATGTAATCACTATCACAATTCCAATGACATTTTTCCCAAAATTAGAAAAAAAACCTCTTAATGTTCCTATAGAATCACACAAATGACTCTGAATAGCCAAAGCAATCTTTAGCAAAAATAATAAAATTAGAGGTTTGACACTCCTGACTTCAAGGTAAAATGCATCTAATATTGAAACCTAAATTCATTACAAAAGCTTTTGAAGACTTTCTGTGTGTGGGATGGTGGTTGGGACTCTGGGCTGAGTAAGCCAACTCATCATATTATTACCAGCCACCATGTCACTGTTAATCCTCAGACTGCAGAGGTTGAAGTATCTCACAAAGCTCTGATCTAGATAAATAAAAATGCAATTTATTTCTAGGCACATGGTAATGAAGCTGCGGAATACCAAATATGGAGAGAAAAATCTTAGAATCTAATAGAAATAAAAGATTAATTTTTGAAAATATACAACTTGATTAAAAAGGAAATTTCTTTGTAGAAACAGACAAAAATTATATAATATCATTAATATAATGATAATGCCAATAAAAAATCCTATTACCTGCTATTTTTTAAGATTCATTGTGAAATAAAGGGATTTTTATAGTTTTTAAAAGTTTGTGAAAAAATCATTTAAAAATTTTATTCCAAAAGGAATTAAATCCATAAAGAAAACATTAAAATACAAAGGTAAATGTTTTCATATTATTTGTATTTGAAACTATGTTTCATTATTTTTTGGAACATTTTATATTTAAAAATATATCTAAACACAACAGGTTAGCTCAGTATTAAAAGTAATATATTTTGAATTCATATCATTAAGTAATTGACAAATATTTAACATTAGCTGGTTGTAAGTCTTAAGTAAGAAAAGTATAATTTTATTTTATTCATACCATGTATCTTTCTACTTCCAGAGACAGATCTTAAAACAAGAAAAAAAGGAAATATTGATTCATACCATCTACTCTAATATGTCACACCAAGAATTTCAGCATTCTAATCCTTACCAGCTTTTAGGAAATAAGACATCGATTTTTTTTGTCTTTGCGGAATAGATGGCAAAAATAGTTCCTTTTAAACATTTATTTTATTCTATTTGGCAAAATAATAGAAAAAGAAATAACATACTTTAAAACACACAGTCTTCTTTTCATTAAGTGTGAAAATACTTTTTATGAATGTAACATTAAAGAATCACAGCAGGGATCATAACTAAATCATTAAAGAGAGAAAACAGTGAAATCTCAAGAGTGATAAAGTCTGTCTGAGGTACACTTATGTTTTAATATTATGTTTTTATTATTAAGGTATTGCATTTTATGCTTTTTTAAATTCATGATATGTGGAAAATACTCAAATGAACTAAAATAACGTGGGATTATATCAATGAGATTTGTTTTAAACAATACAGCATTTAATAATCAATCTACATTCTAGAGTTGTAGGCCCCTACATCTTTAATAAAGTGTACTGGCAACACTCCATTGCAACAGGACTGCATGTGAAATTAGTTCACACTAGATGGCAGTATTTCCTAATCAGGAGCCCCAAGTTTTGTTTCTATAAAGTAGTCTTTTAAATATATTATCAGCTAAATGTTTCTCCTTCCTCTTCCTTTTTTTTTTTTTTTTTTTTTCCAATCCTTCCCAATATCCATTTTCCCGTGCTGGTTTGCTAATATCCTACTGTTCAGTATTTTGGTGAGCAGAATCTATCTATATTGATTCGCCTGCTGCATGCTTTGTTCCTTCATGTTGAGTTTCTTTTGTCCTCAAAGAAAGAAATTGTGAAGGCTGAAGAAAGAAATATGCCAGGATATTAGAAAAGAAGCCCATACAATGGGGACAATGGGTGGATGAAATAGAAATAGTATTGAGACATTTACTCAGCTATTGAGAAGTCAGCAGTGCAATGCACAATACGAAAGGGGAAAGGTGCATTGTGGTTCAGTTCCATAGCCCATTTTTTAAAAATGTTTTAAATATTTGAATTGATTTAGTTTTCTACGTTGAGTCAGAAGTTTTTTATTTCATCCTTTATACTTTATCTGCTCTCTTAAACATAGTAACATTGCAATACTATATATCTTCAGCTTTTTCAATATTAAAGAGATCAGTCAAATTTGACCACTGATGCAACTGGTCTTGTTTTTGTTTGTTTACATTTGGTCTCGAGCTCCCTCTCGGGAGAATGATTATAAATTCTAGGCCGGTCCTGACAGGCTCCACAGGAAGTGTTTGTGAGTGTTTACAGTGTGCCTTTCACGGGACATTTCTTTATCATGATGCATGGACTAATGCCTAGGTATCCAATTCGTGACAAAGATTCCCTTTATATTGGCAGACACCTTGGGGTTTTTGTCTGACCTATATCCAATGTATTCATACCAAGGTAGCTGCTGTCCAGGAGAATCCTGACTGGGAGGAGAGTTAGGTTTAAGTACATCAGTCAGGTGAATCACAATGAGGAGGCAGCACAGTAAAAGACATGAAATAACAGAAGCATTTTGTTACTCACAGATCCATGAGAGAAGCAGGGTGGCCACTTGGGCAGGTGGAAAATCCAGCCACAGTGGGGTACTAAACCAGCGTGTGGGTTGGGGGTGGGGGCAGAGACTCTGATGTTGACCATTAGGTTGAATCCTGTTCAGCAGCTGCAGGATGTGCTGGGTTTAGGGTCAGTGAGTTTAGAAATAAGCATGGCATCTGTCAAACCACTACAAAAGGAAGGGGAAGTTTTAACTAGACCAAAGGTGATGAGGTATGACTAGCTTTCAAATAACTTTTCAGGCCTAAAAAGGGATGTCAAGGCAGTGGCTATATCAAACAAAATTATAACACAACTATGATATATTTATCAGTCATAAGTTTATCAACAAATAGAATTGTTATTTTTTATCTCATTTAAAATACCTATGCCAGGAGGGTGGCTCTGTACTGATAATATCTGCCATATAAAAGTAAGTCCTGTTTCTTTTTTCTTTTCTTTTTTCTTTTTTCTTTTTTTGTTTATTTATAGCTTCTATTTAGTAAGTCATTATCAGACAGAAATGTCATAGTAGCAGAAATATCAACAGAGGGGTACAGATATCAGAGATGATGTAGTTGTGGTAGACAATAATTCAAGTGTTTAAAATAGGACTAAAGGCCGGGTGTGGTGGCTCACGCCTGTAATCCCAAAACTTTGGGATGCCGAGGCAGGTGGATCACCTGAGGTTGGGAGTTGGAGACCAGTCTGACCAACATGGAGAAACCCTGTCTCTACTAAAAACAAAATTAGCCAGGCGTGGTGGTGGGCGCCTGTAATCCCAGCTACTCAGGAGGCTGAGGTAGAGAATTGCTTGAACCCGGGAGGCAGGGGTTGCAGTGAGCCAAGATCTCACCATTGCACTCCAGCCTGGGCAATAAGAGTGAAACTCTGACTCAAAAAAATAATAATAATAAAATAAAATAGGACTAAATTGAGGACATGGGGGTATACATGTACTCCATTTCTGTAAGTAAATGTCATTAACTTACTGCTTAAGATTGATAAGACACTATGTATTCTAACTGCTTTATTACGTTTAATCCTCATAGCAATCCTATTCCACTAATCCATATGTTGGGGAAGCTGGTCAGTTAAAAGGGCCTTGGTCAAATTGCTCTAAAGTCAAAGAAAATTTTTTGTTCAATTGACTGAAATGATGACACCAAAACAAACTAAAGGACCAGGCGCCTCTTGCCCATAATCCCGGTGCCTTGGGGGGCTGCAGCAGGAAGATCGCTTGAGGCCAGGAGTTCAGGACCAATCTGGGCAACATAGAGAGACCCTGTCCATACAAAAAAATACAAAAATTAGCCTGTTGCCACGGCGCGTGCATGTGGTCCCAGCTACTCAAGAGGCTGAGGAGGGAGGATCGCTTGAGCCGAGGAGTTTGAGGTTGCAGCAAGCTATGATTTTACCACTGCGCCCCAGCCTAAACTACAGAGCAAGACTCTGTCTCTAAATTAAAAACAAAAACAAAAAATTCTACTACGGCATACGTTTTATGGATAAATTGTACACCACCATTGAAACAATTATAATACAATCAGTGCATTTTGGAAAAAAAAAAAAAGATAAAAGGAAAGGGGCGTGATTATATTATACTAGTGGTAGGGTATTCCCTACAAATAAGGATTAAAAATTGTATTCTTTACTTGGTAGTGGAATAATTTATTTAATTTGTCAGTCATCCTGTCCCAGCTTTGCTCTCAAGAGGAACTCCCTGGTCCATGGTTCTTCAAGGAAATGGAGAGAAGAATTGGACATAATGTCTCATTTTGAGGACTGTTCTAATTTATCAACTATTTTTTTTTTTTCTAGTACAGATTTGAGAGTCCAGGGAATGGCTCAGGAGTTGACATTACAGTTCTTTGTTTGGTTATTTGTTTTGAGATTTTTCTGAAAACAAATCTACATTAGATTTATTTTTATAAACAAACTAAATCCAGATAATTTATTGCATAATGACTCTTGGCTAGAGCAAACACGCGATATAGCAGATTAATCTAAAAAGCCTTCCCATTCTTTTTTTTTTTCTTCTTCTTTTTTTGTTGACTCTCTTTTAGCCACAGTGATCTTCTTATCTGATAGGTGTGAGTTGAGAGAAGGGCAGGAATAAACAGATTTTGGCATTCTGTCATGTGACCCAACTGCTCACACAACTGACTTTTTCCTTCAGCAGCTGCTCTGTCCTTGCTTCCAAATTCCCACTTCCCATCTGTGATGTATTGCTTTGGTTGTACAATAATAACTTCTCAATGATCTGATAATCTTATTGAAGTTTTGCCTAATCAATTATCGTACCTTCACAATGTTTAAATTTTCTTTTTGATCTCAGTAGCTAGTATTTATTTTAAAAGACTTATGATTCTAAGAATGAGTCTTGCTATATCTTCCATAAAACAACCCATTCTGCCACAGATACCCCCAACTCCTCTTAAGAATTGTCTGTTTCATGTGTTGAATCAGGAAGAGCTTGTTTACTTGACGTTAGCAATAGTCTCAGCCTATAATATTGGCTAGATTTATTTATTTATTTATTTATTGCTTCTTTAAATCTAATGCGAACTGGAAGATCAATTCCTAGTTCCCCAATTTTCTAGATGATCTGTTCATTTCAGCATCTATGTTGGTTAAGGTTCTTACTCACTAGTGAGGATAGTAGACTTTTGAGTCATTTGGTGAGTGAATAGGAGAAGAAAACTTAAATGAATATTATGCCACCTTCAAATCCAAAAAGGCCAAGAGCAAAGGGGGGTTGTCAGTGAAAGGTATTCCCTAGCTCCACAAATTTTCTACGTTCTAGTTCTTAGGTTCCAATTCTTTACTGATCAATTAATTTTCATATTCAAGAGCTGGCAAATTCAACCACTGTTGTAAAGAATCATATCTGCTGGTTATTGAACTATTGTCTTACAGTTCCACATTCACTTTATTTCTTTTGAAAGTGTTTTATTTTGTTCTTGTCTATACTGAATATTTTTACAAGTCTGATTTTCTAAAATGTTACGTTTCAATTACTTTTCAATAAACATAATTTAGAAGTAACATAGGATTAGAAAAAAATGCAAAAACTGCCTATTATTCACTGAAAGTGTACATGTAGGTGACTAATATGCAGACTCACTATTACACTCCCAACTTTTTGCCATTCCGTTCTCATAACAGCTAAACAAAAAGCTTGGAGTAAAATAGTAATTTCCTACATTAAATGCTATACGAACACTGTCAACAGTGCATTTTATCATTGTTTGAATCATAGCTCAATTTGTGAATAGCAAGTTGCTGTTCGCTTGTTTTGATTTGTAATTCTTTGATAGTGATAGGAGCATTTTTGATATACTTATTGACTCATTTTTTCTTTGTTTCCCACCTTTTTATAGTCTGTTTTATAGTACTAGAAGCTCAAACTGCATTCTTGTTCCAACTGTTTCCACAATAGTATTTTTCATCCATAGGGAATGTGAGTGAGAGGCTATGAAAGAAAAAGTAGTAATTGAAGCAACTTGTCCTTCCTCTCTGCTATGAATCATCTTGATGGGTTTTCACCAAGCAACTGCATTTTCTTCAAATTTCTAGATGTTTTCTAACCCTCCCCAAATCAACCTCATTGCCCCCTCAAAGATAATAGACCCAGCTTAACTTTATACATATCTGAGTCTTAGCTTCAAGGGAATTGTCTTCTGACCTTCTGAGATACCAGCACTAATAAGGCACCAGCTCTTCCTCAGAAGTTAGAGTGGACCTTTTGCAGGGGCTCCTCTTGCAAGCTTCTAGGTTTTAGGAATCACATCTTCCCTCTGTTCTTCCAGACCTAGTGGTGGTGGCTCCTTCCTGCACTTAGTTCTTTGTCAAATCAGGATCTCCTCAGCCTTCCAAGACCACAGAATTTCCAATACCTTTTTTTATTTTTCCTTATAATAAGTGTTTGCTAATAAAATAACTGAAGTGTTTTGACCTAATTTGCTTTTCTCTGACTGGACCCAGGGATACAGCAACCTTAATCACATTTTGAGGGTTTTTTAGTTTAGTTCAGTTTTAATTTCAGTTTTTAACAACTTATCTCACCAAACAACTGCAAGAGTCTCAGAATTATCTTAGTACACACATAAAATCCTGAAATTCAGCCCATGCCCTGAGTTGTACAGAAATTGGAGTTTATCTCCTTTCATAAGTTAACCAGTTCCGTTAGAACCTTTCCGGGTGCCTTTCATACTTTTTTATGTCAGTAACAACTCAATTTTCCAAAATCTTTACTTCATGACTAGTCACAGTTAAATTTTAATTTTACATTTATCAGTGCACACAATGGGACTGAGCTTATAATATTGGCTAGAGGTTTTTTATTTTTTCTTCCTTTAATCTTATGCAAGCTAGAAGATCAATTCCTGATTCCCCAATTTTCTAGATGATCTGTTCATTTCAGCAACTATGTTGGTTACGGTTCTTACTCTTAGCAGTGATTGTAAGTTCAGACTGATTTTTTTAAAGGAAATGAATTAATTAAAATAACATTACTGCACATAACATCCAGGTATAGTGTACAAATATGCTCAAAATATAGGAATGAAAAATGAGATCAAGAGGCTGAATCAAAATTTCAATCATGCAACAGAAACAAACCAGTGAGTTGTGGCTACTGATAGCTGGAGGCTGCAGGCTATAGGGTCAGTATTCCAGCAATGATTCCGTGGCTGGTATCATTTCTATTACTTCCCTTGAATGCAGGTTTATTACAAGAAAAATTTATCCCTGATTCCTTCTGTCACTATGACCAAATTGAAAAGTTTAGCTGCCTATATCAGATTGCTCAAAGGAATGCCATCAGCCCATGCCTTAGTTTGCAGAGGAGCAGGTATTTTCAGGCTTAACAGTAGGAGGTTTAGTCACCTGCTAAAATTTAAAATATGCAGATTTACCAATTCTAATAAGAAGGTTAAGCTGTTAAGCAACCGAATAATGAAGACTCATACTCACCTTCGGTGGATTTACCCCCACTGATTCCAAAATGAAGTTAGTTCTCCAAGAACTCCATTGAACTATTAAAATGCCCTCTTGTGGTAGTACTTGTTATAACAATTCTCTCGATATTCTAAGAAAACGTGAAGTCCTCAGTTGCAATAGTTTTTGAACATGAAATATAGAACTTCCGGAACTGTTCCTGTTAGTTTTGCTTTGATCTCTTGGCATACTCTTCTTATCTGACTTGTTCAGGTTATTTTCATGATGCAGTGAGTCTCTTTAAAGTTCATCCTACGTGTAAACTGAGACACTTAAAGTTATAATGTTGTGTTTATGTTCCGGGAATCTGGGGACACACTGCAGTACTTTGATCTCCATTTTCATAATTTACTAAATGTTCATAATTTGCCAATTTTCTCTTCTGTTTTCCTTTTTTTATAGACAAGGTCTTACTCTGTCACCCAGGCTGGGGTGCATTGGCATGATCACTGCTCATTGCAAACTCAAACTCTTGGGCTCAGAGGATCCTCCCACCTCAGCCCCTGTAGTAGCTGAAACTGCAAGCAAGTACCACTGCAACAAGTTATTTTTTAAATTATTTTGTGTAGAGACACGTCTCCCTATGTGTTCGAGGCTGGTTTTGAATTCCTGGCCTTAAGCAATCCTCCCACCTCAGGCTCCCAAAGTGGTAGGATTACAGGTGTGAGCCATCATTTTCATTAGTCAATTTTCTTAATATTCCTGCTTTTCAATTTTCTCACTTAAAAATTGGCATCTTCATTGTGCCTCTGTTATATAGCTATTGTAAGAAATATATTATTTTATATATTTTCCTAATCGTAGCCTGGAACAGACAGAATGTTTAGTGAATGTCGTTAATATTATCAACAATATGTCACTTACAGTTGTTGGTATTCTCTACAATTTTGAAAACAGAGTTCCACCCTCTCATAGCAGGACCCCTCCACATCTCGTTACTATGTAAATTAACTATATTCACATATGATTCCAGTGTGCTTTTTCCCTGGAAAGATCCAGTTCTTCTTTTCTTAAGTTTTACTTTACAAATTAGTTCAACATGATATTTATTTTACACCAGTTACATGGCAGACATGGTGAAATAATAACACTGAAGTAATGAAAATAAAGGTTCTCCCCTCAAATACTTCACATGTCAACGGGAGAGCCAGGATAAGATATCACTGATTTCTGTGTAAAAGAGTACACATAACATGGCAGCTCTTCAGAGTGCTGTAGAGCACAGAAGAGGAGCACTTAGATCACCCAGATATTCTTAGAAAGCACCAAGAACAGCCATGAGCAGATACTTGAAGAAAGACAACTATAAAGGTTAAAGAAAAATGTGGAGCTGGCATTTCTGCCAAAGGAAACTCTATGAGTAAAAGAATAGAACTGTGAAATGATAAATTGCATGAGGCATTTTTAAGAAGTTAGTGGTATAAAATAGCCAGAAATGAAGCAGTATCCATAAAAAGGGGAAAATTCATGGAAAGCTTATGCACCATGCTTCTGAATTTTGGTTTACCTTTTTACGTGATAGGGAGCAACTGAAGAATTTAGGTAGGGAAGTGAGTGACACAGTCAAATTTGGAGTCTAAAATAGGTATCCATACCAAAAACAATTGCATGAAATAAGCTGGTTCAGTTACTTATTTACTGAGGGATATTGAGAAGTTTGCTTCAATTCCCTGAATTTCAGATTCCTCATTCTTAAGAGATATACAATTTCAACAGAGTTTAACTTTCTCAATTAAAGCAACAATTCATTAATTATAAGGTCCCATCGAGTTTTAGATTTGTACTGCAGCAGCACTTCTTGGTCGAAGGACATGTAGAATCAACACACGCATGTGATAATTGCACAATATAATCAGAATTCGGAAAAGTGCAAATGGCAGCTGCCCGTTGTTGTGTCAGATGATCAAAGAGGATGTTCTTGGATTGAAATTTCACTCTGTGATGATAAACATTGTTATAAATGTCATAACAGATGATCCAAGAGGATGTTTTTGGATTGAAATTAGACTATATGATGATAAAGCCAGTTTAGGACAGGCCAATGAAGAATTCTTTGCAGAAGTTGTGGAAAGATGGGGTCAATCATACCTTGTTTAGAGGGAAAAAATGAGAGCAACTTAAAAGAACAACAAGGATAAAACTGTGATCACAGTGTGGAATACAAAGAATGCTCGGACAAGACTCTTGTGAGAGCTACTAAACAAATATTTCCATATTAACAAATAAAAATACAAGCAGTATATTAAAGAGGTCTGCAAGGCTAAAGAAAGTAATCACTAACCATAGGGGTGCATTTATTTTAAGAAGAAGAGAACAAATGCTGGACTATAGGATGAGAAAAGAAAATCACTTTCTTACCCATGTGTAATATATTAATTAATTCATTCAACATACTCGTAATATTTCACACTGGAAGTACAGTGGCCTACAATCAGACATGTAATTTTTCTCCTGGAATGCAAAATTTGTTGAAGAATAATGATAAAATAACCACATAAACACATTTAGGCAGAGAAAAATCAAACCAGAAATTGTACTATATGACTCAGAAAGTGAGACCAAACAAACAAACAAACAAAAAAAGAAGAAATGATTTTTTTTATAACCCAGAACTTCCCTGGATGGACACAGAGGTCTTTAATTTCAAATAATATACAGAAGGGCCAACAGAATGAGTGTAAACAATATATTACTGAGAATTTTATTTTAGAACTTTAAGGAGGAAAATAATACTTCTGAAAGACTTTCAGTTTGAAAAACAGATCATCCACACCAGGACAACAATTAAGTTAGGATCAGATATACCTCTGGATTTCCAGACCAAGTACAAATGGCTTTAAAACTTAGTGACAACTTCACTTTCCTCAGAGAATATTACTGTGTCACATTTGGAGAGTGTACATTACTGAGAACACTGTAGCAGCTTTAACTTTCATAAACTAACAGATAATTTAGTCTACACATAGTATGCCCATGATTGAGACAAAGGTATTTTTAAAAAAGGAAAGCCTTGAAATCATGCTCCTCAAAAAGTAATGTGTTTCTTCAGCATCCTATACGGACCCCAATCCTCCTAAAATTTAAGGAAATGTACTTTGTTCAATTTATTGTTTACTATAGCTCAAAGGTTCCGGATTTAATCAACTGTTACGTCAAGTTGTGCATTTTTGTCCAACAGAGATGTAAATAACTTCTGTCTGGTAACAAAAACAAAGGTTATGGTTTGTGAACTTACAGTTCATTGAGAGTTTTATGTCAAATTTAGCAAACTCAGCAATTGCTTATAAAAACTCAAAATGCTCTTTGGACTTATCTTAAATATCTTAATATTACCCTTATTTATTGATATGTTGAATAACTTATTGAAAATACAATTTTTAATATTTGAAGGAGAGCTACAATTTTGCATTTTTGAAAATTATGGTTTAAAATTGACATCCACGTATAGCCTCCTTTCCATTCATACATTTCCAAAAATGTCCCTGACAATGCACATACCACTCATCCCTTCCTCAAAGTTTCATCTTGTCACTGGATACATCTTCTGATAAAATGTGGTCTTTTCAAGTATTCATAGGATGGGTCTCCATGTTGTTTGGAGAGTAAATGAAGGATAAAAAACCAGTAAAACAGTACTAAACTCATTGGATAAAGGAAATAATTAGAAACAAAGCAAAGTGGTCATTGTTTCATAGCTCATATCTTACTCAAAAGAACAGTATGAAGTCTTTGCCCTAAAAGTAGAATGAGTCCTAGATATTCTTCTGGAAAGATCATTTTTGTCCATTACTCCCACCCCACTTCCCATGGCTTTTGGTTGTGGCCTCTAAGAGGAATCCCTTATTTTATGTGGTCCACTACCATATCTTAAAAGGAAATTTGAAAGAAAGCATATTTGGTTTTTGAAAGCTCTTTATCATCTCATTCCTGCTGATTTGTGTGGATGTGTCTTCATTTGAGTGTGAAGTCAGCAGGTGTGAATGGGTGTTGTATTGCCAATCACAATCTCTTAACTGCAGACACTGATAAATAAAGCCAGATAACGTTTTGGGTCATGGTTCCTGATTCTAGGGATGAAATTAGGAGAATATGTTTCCTAGTTACAGTTCTGTTACATGCTCATTTCCCTAGACCTCAATTTAATGATGTCCACTGAGGTATCTGCCTTCAACAATTTTAGACAACGGTTTGGATGGTGAGGCATAGTTAATCTGCTCTTGTCCCTGCTATCTGCACTTACACAATAAAAATAATTGTCTCCTGTATCTGTCTGGCAGCGCATAATAGGAGATTCATGGGAAGGGCCTGTGGGAATCAGGCTTCTCTCAAATCTCAATCTTATTGCCAATTTTAGTTCTGGCTTCCTCAACTCTGCTTACACTAATAAGCTTTGTGTTAAATAATTTAGCTTTTTCATACTCACAAGGCTCCAGGTTATTACAATCACAGCCATCCTGAAAGACTGACCAGGGGCAAAAATGTGACTTTTCTTTCAGAGAGCCAATTTCAACCCAAGTCTGTCTTTATTACAGGATATTACTGATTCTATTAGAAGAGAAAAAGTTAACAACCCATTCTAACATCCTGAATTTCCCATACCAAATCCCATAATGCATAATTATGTTAGATACATGGTTTATATTGCAAAGTACAACAGACAACATTTTGTCCATTTGTTTGTTAATAGATAACAATAATTACATCATCCCTATTTTGGATCATTATGATTCCCATTGTCTCAAACTACTTTCACTAAGAATTCCAGTTTTAGAATCTGACACTTCATGATACCAAATTTCAGCCTCCATTAGGATAGGTACTTACAATTATCATTAGCCTGAAATGGGATAATTATTAACACTTCCTACCCATTGCTTTAGTGACTTAGGGCTGCTGTAACAAAGTGCCATAAACTGGGTAGGTTATAAATAACAAAAATGTATTTCTCACAGTCCTGGAGGTTGGAAAGTCCCATAATAAAAGGCCAGCAGATTAGGTGTCTGATGAGGCCAGTTTCTTCTCACAGGTGGCGCCTTCTCACTGAATCTTCATGTGGTGGTGGAAGGGACAAGCTGCTTCTGAGGCCTTGTTTTTTTTTTAGGGGGCAGGGAGGGGGACAGAATCCCACTTTGTCACCCAGGCTTGAATGCAGTGGTACAATCACAGTTCGCTGCAACCTCCACCACCCAGGTTCAAGGGATTCTCCTGTCTCAGCCTCCAAAGTAGCTGGGACTACAGACGTGTGCCACCATGCCTGGGTAATTGCTGTATTTTTAGTAGAGGCGGGGTTTTACCATGTTAGCCAGGCTTGTCTTGAACTCCTGACCTCAGGTGGTCCACCCGCCTTGGCCTCCCAAATTGCTGGGATTACAAGTGTGAGCCATAGTGCCCAGCCTGGGCTGGGTGGTGAGGGAGTCTCTTCTAAGGGCACTAATCCTGTTCATGAGGCTCCACTCTCATAACCTAATCATCTCCTCAAAGACCCTACCTCTTAATACTTCACCTTGTGGGGTAGAGTGATAAGAATTCTGGGGACACACAAATGCTCAGACCATATCACCCACCATACTATACATTTTTTTAGCATACTGGGTTTTTAAAAAATTCATGCATCATTATTTATTTCAAGGTTGTCCCTTCAATAACAAATTTAACCCAGTCTTCATTTAGTTTTAGTAAAATATGCTTTATTTTCTATTATAGATATGATAATAATATGTACCCATGAATTCTTCAGCTTTACATTTCCATACAAAGTATAACTTTTTCTAAAATAAAGGGGCTGAAAATCAATCTCCAGACAGAGAGAGAGAGGAATTGTTCAACTCACTTTGTTCCAGGACAGTCAAATATAAGTCCATTGATCAAAACACTGTGAAAATAAACATTCCAAATATAAACTCTTCATTTTAAAGCAAGAGATCGAAACAATAATAGTGTCACACTATATTAACACTCTGCTACGTTCAGTTCTGTCTCTAAATTTTATGTCCAAGTAGTGCAGCGGCTGACTTCTCAGCATATCTTGGTTCCAGATTAGCTAACGTTTAAAGTCACCTCTCTGAAATCCTCCACACCGCATTTGAAGAGTGTAAATTATTGAGAATATTGTCAACAGTTTTTACTTTCATAAACCAAAAGATAATTTATTATACAAATACTATGCCCATGATTGAGACAAAAGTACTGATAAAAGGAGTGCTTTGGAAGTTCAAGACTATTTAATTCTATGCTGATATTACCACATACTACAGAAAGACACTTTCTTTGTAATGGCATCTACAGCAGCTATTGTAAACAATTCTTTCAAATTTGCTGTTTACTCTGAAGTTCTTTCAAATAGTTCTCTCAGAAGACTCCAAACCCTCCATTCTCTTTATCCTTGCTTTTCTGATGTGTATAGAAGTTTAATATGACTGGTGTGGTTATGGGTTGGAATTGAGTACACATTTACATATTGCTTAGTCTCTCTTTTATCTGTATTAAGGTGACATTTACTTTTTAATTTTCAGAAAATTTTTATGAAGATAATTGAAAATTGTACCGAATACAGGTGGTGTAACTTTAAATATCAAGAATATGTCAATGAAGTTAAACTAAATTTTAAATCTAAATACTTATAGAAAATAGAATATGTAATAGCAATCTTATGTTTAATATTTTATAAAATGAGTCCTTCAAACTTTGCTTAAATTATTATGAATGTTAAATTATAGGGAGTGTCCTAATATCTTGCCCATCATAATTACTCAGTAACTGTGTATTAAAATGAATTGTATCCCTGTGTCAGAGACTGGCTAATTCTTCACTAAATGCACTTTCTCTACCTCCAGGGTATGTATTTAGGGACTACAATTCTCTGGTTGTCAAATGCAACATGGGTTCTGGCCATGAAATGTGGGTAGAGACAATGTAGTCCCTTTCAAATTTAACCCATTAAAAACTTCCCATTCTTGCATATTTACCCTTCCATGGTAAATTTGAAGCCACGTGTTGAAGACATTGGACCTAAACAATGGGTGGACCCTGGGTCCCTGAATCTCCACTGGGAGGGGGCTGGGCTTCTAATCAGGA
Organism: Papio anubis; assembly: GCF_008728515.1. Classification (NCBI taxonomy): domain Eukaryota; kingdom Metazoa; phylum Chordata; class Mammalia; order Primates; family Cercopithecidae; genus Papio; species Papio anubis. The sequence continues at coordinate 47,807,073 of NC_044990.1, forward strand.
ACCCTTGCTTTTGAACAACTACATGAGTGAGAAACATTGTTTTAATAATTTTAAGTTATCACATATTTTGGATATGTTTCAGCAAGTGTCATTACCTTATTTAATACAGACACTATTTAAAAACAAAAAAAAACACTGCTCCCCTTTACTAGAAGAAATTAATAATGTCATTATTCAGAGTTGAAACTTCCTCACTGTCTGCTCTTGGATGTGTATGGTGCTCTGAGAATTCCTGGAGTTCTCTCATTTTGTTCATCTTGACAAAATTGCTTTTCTAAACACCTGCCCTCACATGAGGGTTCTTTTGAGTATGGGGTATGTGATCACTTCTCTTGACTGCCATAAGAAAGTACCACAAATGGGTGGCTAAAAACATCAGAGATTTATTCTCACACAGGTTTGGAGTCTGTAAGTCCAGAATCAAGGTTTCAACAGGGCCATATTTTCTCTTAAGACTCAAGGAAAGAATCCTTCCTTGCCCCCTCTAGCTTTTTGTGGTTGCTGGCAATTCTTGGTGTTCTCTGGCTTCTAGATGATGCATCACTTTAATCTCTGCTCTGTCTCTGTCCACATGGCTTACTACCCTGTGTGCATGCATTTCAATATCCAAATTTCCTTGTTTTTATAAGAACACCAGTCATATTAGATTTAGGACTCATCTTAATCCAAGATGACCTCGTCTTAACTTCTGCATACTCTATTTCCAAAGATGGCAAAGATGGTCACATTCTGAGGTTCCAAGCAGACGTGAATTGTGGGGGAACACTGTCTGATTCAGTACAATATGAGAGAAAACACACAAAAAAAAGGATTGAAGAAGTCTTTGTAGGTCAAGCAGATGTCAATGAAGACTATGTCAATCAAGTTAAATTAAAATTTAAAATCTAACATTCAGGAATTTAATTAAAATTTAACATTCAGAAAAAATTTCTACACAAATAATATTATAAAACTTTCCTATGTTCCGTAATATACAAACATAAAATGTAAATAAAGAATGCATACTGAAATGGGAAGGAAATAAAGAATGGCCAGTATTACATCTGACAATGACTTTTCCATATTGTTTGAGATCTTTTTCAAAGTCAAGATTATGGTTCTCAACTTTTTGAATTTGACTCTAATTTTAAAAATTTTTATTCAAATTGGATAGAACTTTTGGAATTTATGTTTACTAACTCACAAATCACTAGCATAACATCAGTTTATAAATTTATTAAATTAAATGACAGTATCAGTCTATACATTCAAAATAAATCTATAAATGACCAGAAAATAATGTCATTCAAAACTTCATCTTATCATGACTGAGCATAAAATGTAGACAGACTTCAAAGTGAGTTGATATAAAGGCAGGTACCTATCACTTCCCATTTTCATATCTATTGTCTCTCTTCAATAAATAAATATGTATATTCTCTCTTTTGTCATTCTTAGACCAGGAACTGACACCATAGCTTTTGAATAAGTAAAAATAAAAAATAAAGTGTGCTCGTGTCAAAAGTATAACACATTTACTCTATAAATATTGAGTTAACATTCACTATGTGTCATGTCCTGGTTTAGACATGCAGGATATAATAACGAATAGATTGTCCAGGTGTACTTGAAGGCTTGCTGTCTTCCTCCCTAAGTTGCCACACTCTATCTCCACATATTGGCCTCTGACTATAGCTAAAATTTTCCTCTCCACAAGTGAAGCAAATTAGCTTTTCCGAGGTACATATTTAAACCAGAACACTACACTAGAATGCAAAATGAAATGAGCTTGCTTCTTTTTCTACTCTAATTTTTTGATACTTGATTAGCTTTTCCATAGAGCTATAATAGTAAATTGCATAAAATTGAGTGCTTTGAGATTTAGGCCAGCATTAAAATAAAGACTGAATGATTACTCTGATAAAATACATATACAACCATCAACATTTTGAAGTGATCTTAAATCTATTGATGATTTGGGCAGGTGAGTTTTCATGATTATTATCTGTAACAATTTTTCATAAATCAGAAATAACCATAATTTTAAAAGCGGTGATTCATTTAAAAATAAATCCAGATGGCCGGGCGCGGTGGCTCAAGCCTGTAATCCCAGCACTTTGGGAGGCCGAGACGGGCGGATCACGAGGTCAGGAGATCGAGACCATCCTGGCTAACACGGTGAAACCCCGTCTCTACTAAAAAAATACAAAAAAAATAGCCGGGCGCGGTGGCGGGCGCCTGTAGTCCCAACTACTCGGGAGGCTGAGGCAGGAGAATGGCGTGAACCCGGGAGGCGGAGCTTGTAGTGAGCTGAGATCCGGCCACTGCACTCCAGCCTGGGCGGCAGAGCGAGACTCCGTCTCACAAAAAAAAACTATAAAAAAAATCCAGATATAGGTACAGAAAGGAAAAGGCTACTGCAATAGAGGTAGGAGAATTATTACAATAGAAAAAAAATGCTCTGAACATAAGATCTGCAAAGTTCTGAAAGGACAAACAGAATTACATTTTATTTATAGGGAAGAGTAAACAAGGCCAGAAAGAACTGGATATGGAGGAGTGAGATGAGCGAGTGGTGTAATCAGTTGATCAAAAAATATTTTTCCCTCAGGTTAGCTGATTCTCAGGAGGGACTTGTAAAAGAAGGACCAAAGTTTAGGAATCTGGAAAAAACTGACTAAATCTTGGTCAAGTTATGTTACCCAGCATTTTTTCATATTGGTCGATAGCACAAATAGTTCAGCTAATCATTAATGAGATAAAGAAATTGAATTTTTAGAGTCTGTGGCTAACATTATGATTCATAGACAAGCGGATCGTCCATTAATCTAAGTCATAAGGGATGGTTGATTTTTGCAATAGGCTGTTTCCTAGAACACAAAAGGCAGGCGGGAGAGCAGGGTGAGAAGAGAGTGAGGTGGAGTGTTCCTTAACTGTTTTATTTTTCAGAAAATCATGACTCAGTTAAAGTTCAACACTGTTGCGGAAAAGCCAATAAAAATAAAAGTACACAAAAAATAAGTTAATGTGTATCCTTAACTAAGCCCCTAGTCGTTGGGTGGCTAAACCAAGTCGTTTATTTCAGAAGGTGAACTGCATTCCACATGATCAATGCAAAAGTAATTGCTAAATATTTATCATAAAATTAAAATGAATAAAATTTTTAGTTTAGTTTTTATTCCACAATTTGCAAAAGCATAAAAACATGTCTTGTCTGCAAAATTGGTATATAAATCAGATGATTAAGGATAATTCCTTCCTTAGAAAACACAACAATTGTAATCACAAATCCTTTAAGTAAAAATTATTTCTTCTACCTTAAATTGTAGATTTTTTTTGTCAGTTAGACATAATACTATCTAATCTGTGATTAAACCTGCTTACAAAAAAGCACATGAAATATACCATATATAAATGAGCTGCAAATCAATAGTCCTATTTCATCTTGTAAATCTCATTTTACTTTACCTTTATCTCAGTTACTTTATCTGTGAATATGATTTTCTAAAATTGATTCATCTACATCGTATGGAAAGATTATATTTAATATACATTAAAACAATAATTTAATATGTATTTTTCTCCTTATTAAGGTTTGGAAATTAACAAAAATTCTATAATCTTAATATGAGATATATAACAGGTTTTTTTGTGTATTTCAGTAGAAATTGCACAAATCTTAATACATAATTAATGAAAAGAGTTGGCCCCAGAATAATTAAATCAGATTATACCGTGAGCTACATGCACAAATATAAGTGGTATGGTAGTGATTTAGCTATGTACTAGTGTGTCTCTTACATTTGCAGAAAAAAAATGTAAGAAGCTATTCTTTTTAGACATAAAATTAAATAGAGCAAATGTAGAAAGAGGTCTATTTATTCACATCACCTAAGACCAGTGCATTTTATTAACGTGCTAATTTTACCTTTATTAAGATGTGCATGAAAATTATTGCAGCAGCATTAACCATGTCTCATGTTACTTGAGGCACAATACGTAAATTAGGATACAACATATTTAGTTTAGGAAAACAGGTGAAATGGAGATTATACATATATGTTGCCTTCATTTAATCTATCTGTCTATCTATGTATCGAATTTGATCTTTATCTATATCCATTGTTAATCAGCATTTCCTTTGAAATGTGTTTCTTGAGACATAACTAATATACAGGAAAATGGAAAGATCTTTAGGTACAGTTTGATAAGTTTTGATAAATATTTAGACCCATGTAGCCAATGCCCATTTCTCCCTAGAGATTCCTGTCGTGTGCCTTTCCAGTCAATCACCCCACCACCAAAGGCCACCACTCTTCTGATTTCTGTCACCATACGTTAATTTTGTCTGCTCTCAAACTTTATATAAATAAAGCCATATGCTACACACTCCTGTTTTCGGGTGGGTGAAGGGTCTGGCTTTTTAAATCAGCTCTAAGTTTGAGAGATTCTTGCATTTTGTTCTATCAATGGTTTGCTTCTTTTTACTACTCTGTAGTTTTCATTTATAACACAATTTATTTACATGCTTTCTGGTGAGAGTTCTCTGCTTGCAGGTATGATGAATAACATTGTTAGAGAATTCTTATGCAATTCCTTTTCTGGACATATGTGTTCATCTTTTAGGTGATGATGGCTAACCATAGAAGTTCTGGGTCATGTTGTAGGTAAACATTTAACAGTATCAGAAACTGCCACATTTGCAATTTTCTTTTCCTTTTTTTTTTTTTTTTTTTGATGAATCAAGTTATCTACATAATCTTTACACAATTTCTATAATCTCTCTAAGGATCCTTTACATTTCTCCAGTAGGTCAGAGCAGAAGAAAACTTCTGACTTGCATAATAAAGCAAACTCCAGTGTCATCCTGGTAAATACTTACCAATTGCCTTTCAGTGCTGATTGGTAAAATAAAAATTGGCTCCCTTCATGACTGATTTCAAGCTACCAGCATAATGTCAACCAACTCTCAAAATTCCTGAAAATGTCACAGTGGTTCTTCCAGGAAAAGCCAGTTTCGGTATCCCTCTTATTTTTTGTAGGGAGAAAATAAAGCTATACAACTCACTGCATCGTTGGCCCTAACTCCTCCTCAAATCTCTCTGTGGGAATGGACTGGATAAATAGTTGTGTTAACTGAATGCTGACTATATGCCAAGCATCATGCTAATTGCTTCAAATGCAGTGTCTCTTTAAAATATTTATACCTACAACAGTGCTAAGAAAAAAGTACATTTTCATAGATGAAGAAACTGAGGCAAAAATTAAGTGAAGTGCTTTCCCAGTGCCCCACATATAGTAAATGATGGAGCTAGCATTTCAACCCAGAAACTCTAGCACCAAAACCTCATGTGCTAACCTTTATGTTATTGCATAGCTTCCGTTCTTCTAAACACAAAACAAGATTGTGTTTTGCTGTTGAAGTACCATTCTGTGCATTGCTTAAAATCTTGATTAACTGAAAGAATATTCTTGATAGTATAAATTGTTTAATTATACTTTATACAGGCTTCATGTAATTTACTTCATATTTCATTAGTGAAAGAAATTGAAGTTCACAATTATATATAAAGGCACATTTGAAACTCAGAATCAAGCAATCAAGAAGAAAGAATGACTTCATGTTGATTTCAAAAGCTATTCAAGTTAAATTACCATTATCTTAAGTCATTTCTAAAAATGATTTAGAAAGTGGAAAAAGATGTGTTTGCTTATTTATAAAATTACTACATATATAAGAAATTATTGCTGCTTTGATATATAATATATATATATATATCTTTCCCACAGAATAAATATTATGTCTCAAGTTTACCAAAGTTCAGCTCATGAACACAACTGAAATGTCAGCTGTCCTCAGTATGAACTGATTCCTGAATGTCAAGTCCCCAAGCAAGTCTGACTTGTGCACTGTAGATAAAGGCAGCAGGAGAGCAGTTACCCTTGTCAAAAGACTTTGCCTAAGGTGCTCGTGATAAGGAGATACCCTTCTGATCTGTCATTACTTTGAGCCATACATTTTAAAAGTTTTCATGTAAAGGCTACCAAGTGGGAAAGCCATTGCGTCTCTTTCCTTTCTTCAAAATAATCAAAGTCTCTAAAAGCTGAAACTTTAGGTACATTCTATTTATGCTTATAAAGGTAAAACTAAGTTCAGAACATTGCAAGGTTGTGCTCTTGATGAAGAATTGCTTCACCATTTTTAGCTCCCCTTTTCTGCCTTTTTAAAACTTTCTGTCACTTTTTTTTTTTTTTTTTTTTTTTACTTTGAGATCTAAACCACAAAAGACTATATGTTTCTTATATGCAAAGCAAATCTATTTCATATTTTAAAGTCTGACTCCCATCATAGCGTTGGCACTTTAAGAGTCCAGTACTAATTAATATGTGTTAATATTAGGAACATTTCTTCCACTGTAAGAAGTGCTCCTAGATAGAAAGGCTTTCCTATATAATTTTTGATGTGTTGAATGTCTAGTGTATATATTTTAACTTTGTCAAGAGTATAGTGTGATTGTTTAGAAATAAAATATGAAGTTGGATTAATTAGATGTCAGTCCGAGCTCCTCCACTTGTTAATTATCTAATCTTAAATAATTTAAATGCTTTTAACTTCGGATTCCTCAACTTTAAAATGGGGTGTAAATATTCATTTCATGAAACTGTTTTTGTGTTGTAATATATAAATAAAACATCCAACAAAATTCTAGAAACATATGCGTTTACTTACACATTTGCCTTCTATTTTGCTTCCCAAAATAATATTGCGTTATATCCTCACTACCTAGAATAGCATCTGATGCATAGTATACACACAACAAATATATATTAATCAATATGTGGACATATAAATATATGTGAAAAATATTTATTTAGTTCTCATTTTATCCATTTAGCATGGTATCTAATTTCAGGATACTGGTTGACTACCACAACAGTTTTAAGCCTGAAAATATTTAACATTTAGTATCATGTAGCCAACTATATATTCCTTCTTGTATTTCCATAATTTAAACTTCCCTGTAACTACAATCATATTGACACAAACATTCCCAAACCTCATAATCTTTCATTTCTATGTATATCTTCTCTACTTTTCTCAACACTATTGAAAGTTTTCAAATAATACCTCTCTACTCTATTTACTGCTCCTGCTTCTTTCCACGGCATTGTGGTTATTTCTGAATAATGTAGCAATTTTCTATCTTACTTGCCACTCCAGTCTCCAAAACTCCACTGTCTCCTAACCCATTGTCCACAATAATAGCCAATGATATACTTTTTAAAATTATCATCCCAAAATAAAATTTTCATGATGATTTTTTCTTAAAGGCTTCTATATAATATCCAAACACCTTCACATGGAACGTAAAGCCTTTCATCATCTGCAATTTATCTACTTCAGTGGCCCACAGTATAAAGCACCACAGGCATTCTACAGGCAGAAACTCAGTCTACCATGGTCTTCCAGAGCACCTGCATTTATGTGCGTCTATGTGTGCCTGGGATACTGCTTTTCTATTTGTTTGTTGCTAACTTCTTTTTGAACTCCATAAGTCACCCTGGGTGTTTCTTCTTTTCTAGTTCCTTCTCTAACAATGTTCCTAATTTCATATATACTGTCTTCTACTGTTTCACCAAAGAGTTGTGTGCATTGACCAACTTAAGTTTTGTTCCCTCCGTAGACCATAACTCCTTGACAGATGAAATATCTGGCTATTTGGCACATACTACCATCAACACTGATTCTTCTCCTTCTATTACCATTATAATAACAATTACTAAAATTATTAATAGGTAAAATGGGCTACAAAATTACCATATGCCAGGCATTGTTTCAACCTCTGCATACATTTATATCTCACTAAAACACTGTATGTCAGTCAGGTACTGTAAATGTCCTCATATTGCATATAAGTAAATTAAGATACGGAAAGTTGAAGTCACTTGCCCATAGTCACATAGCTATAGGTGGCAGGTCCAAAAGACAAACTGAGAGTCTAGTCTCAGAGCTCGGCCTCCTAACCACTATAAATTAATACTTATTACTCTTCCATTAGGGACTACTGAATAAATGGTTTTCCAAAAATGCAAACATAACTGAAATAAGAATCAGTATCTTTGAGACCACAGGTTCATTCTGTAAAGCATTATATTGTTATAAGTTAAGTTGTTTTCATAATAAATTAAATCTAGATTTAAAAGTTTATACATAACTTTGAACATTCAGACAGGGAATTTAATTAACAAAGACAACTAAAATGTACGGTTTTCATCTCCAATGCCCTAGTACTTCAGAATACTAAATTTAGTACTAAGAAAATATGCTGTTTTATAACAGTAAAGTAGGCAATTAATAGTTTATACTTGAGGTAAGATGAATGGAAAAAGCCTCACAGAGGAGTTCATGTTAAGCCTGGTCTTGTGTAATGATCAAGCCAGAGAAAGCAAAAAAGGCATTTCAAGTTGACCAACATGAATGGAAAAATGGAGCTGTGAAACAGTTTCCATGAGCAAGGAATAGAAGGCTGACATGTCAAAAATGCTAAGCATACCAAGGGATGTGACAGATAGTCTTAGGAAACTACAGACAAATTGTATTGGGGTTGTAAAGAGTATTCTTAGAGACTCTACTAAGGAGTCCGTCCTTTGTCTTGCAGAAGCCAAATGGCTCTTGAGTAATCTTTACTCGGTTGTTTTCAAATGGCTAATGGCAACATTTGTTTCATTTTAAAACACATATATTTCCACAAGAGAAGGAAATGAAACTGATATAATCATTAACACTCAAGCTATATAGATATAATAGGTGTGAATCGAAGTCCAAAATCTCTAGCATGTAAGAAGTGTAATTTTGTTTTTCTATAACTCAAATCATTTCTACTTTTATGTCCCATTCTGCCAAATAACAGGAAGTCAGCCATAGCCATTTGGGTTCCAAACCCTTCCTCATCTCAGAGATTTTATTGGAGAGAGGGGCAATCAATTCTCAACCATTACTCCAGGCATTTTTTAAACCTCTGTATACATTTATCCCTCACTAAAACACTGTGTGTCAGTTGCTATAAGTGTCCTTCTTGCTTGCTCCCCAGAGTCAAGTCTGGAGCCTTTGTACCAAATAGTTTGATCATCCTGCATTTCTACCCTTGGCCCTTATGGAAGTTATAATTAAATATGTATTTATGTAAATATGCCTGTATCAGTTTGTTCTCACGTTGGTGATAAAGATACTCAAAACTAGTTAATTTATAGAAAGAGGTTTAATGAACTCACAGTTCCACGTGGCTGGGAGGCCTTACAATCTTGGCAGAAGGTGAAAGGAACGTCTTACATGCCATCAAGCATGAGAGAATGAGAGCCAAGCAAAAGGGGAAACCCCTTATAAAATCATCAGATCTCATGAGACTTAATCACTACCACGAGAACAGTATGGGGAAAACGCCCCATGATTCAATTACCTCCCACTGGGTCCCTCCCACAATATGTGGGAATTATGGAAGCAATATGAGATTTGGGTGGGGGCACGGCCAAACCATATCAAGGCCATTCAATGTCTTCTCTAATTTTAGGACTGTAAACTCCCTGAGATTGGGGCAGAATATATTCATCACTGTGGCATTGTTCTTAGCTCCATACCTGGAACATTTTAATGTTTGTTCACATTTTTCATTAATAAATCAATTAAATGATACTGCAATTTTCAAATTTCAAGCCAAGATCAGATCAGTGGGAGATGTATTTTTGGACAGGAAATACTCTTTAGTGCCTATGTATTTACTTCAAAAATAGTTTAAACTATTTTTTTTAAATTAGATTGATCCATGTATTTGGCTTAATTTTATTGAGAACGTACCTGTTTTTTCGGAAGATACCTTTTTTTTTTTCAGAGATGATTTGTTAGACATAAGTGACAAAGAGAAGAGACAATCTTAAGAAAGATTATTGTCTACCTCACTTGTACAGCTATGGAAACAAATGAAGACAAACCAAATGAGAAAAAAAAAAAAAAAAAACAAAAAAAAAAAAACACAGAGGCAAAGGGGTCAGACACAATCCCTTGTCTTTGGCAGAGGCTGAACGACGGGCAGGGGAGTAGGAAAGCTTTATAGTGCAAAAAGGCAAGCTTTCAGGTATGGCCTTGATAAGAACAAGAGACAGGGAAACACTGGGTAGAAGAGGGTGGTTCCCTGGCAAAGGCCCCACCTTCAAGCTTTGGATATCCACAGCACTAAGTGGGAACAGGCATATCTGTTTTCGCACCCAAAACATTGTTTTCTGACCTGCCACCCCCCCACCAATCCTGTACCTATATAAACCCCAAACCCCAGGCTCCAGGAGAAGATGAGTAGATTAGGAGATCAGGAGATGAGCAGATGAGGAGACGAGGAGGCTAGTAGGCAAGAAGTCATGTAGAAGAACAGCATGGCAGAGAAAGGGAGAAGAGAAGGAACATCTAAATGCCAAGAGGCATTCGACTAGGGGCAGTCGGAGAGGCGTTCGGCTGCTGGACGGCCTAACTCCAGGGAATGATCACCTTCCCACTCCATCTCCTTTAAACTTCCCATCCATCCTGCTGAGACCCACCTCTTCAACTCAGTAAAACTCTCACATTAATCCCTCAAGTCCATGTGTGACCTGATTCTTTTGGGACACTGGACAAGAGCTTAAGGTACAGAAAGCTGTCACACTGGCCCTCTACCATTGCAGAAAGGCAGAAAGAGCAATGAGCTAGTTAACACTTGAGCTGTCTGCAGAGAGCAGAGCTAAGAGAGCATTATAACACTGGAGTCACAGCCATCCAACCCTAGACACTACTGTGGGGCTGGAGCCCAAAGCACTTGCCCTTGCCTCCGCACCTGCCAATTTGTATGCTCCCCCTCCTACTAAGGGTTTGAGTTTACTGGCAGTGAACAGAGAGCCACATCCCTGTCACATGCTCTGCAAGGGGGACCAGGGAGCAATCCAATTTCAGTCTGATTGAAATTGCATAGAAGAACTGGAAGCAGGCTAATTATGAATAGGTATCTTATGTGAAAGGTTTGGAGATTATATTTGGCTTTCTTTGGTTGGTCTTGAGTTGGACGTATAGTGTAAAAACAGAAAAACTGGCCATCACTGACCAAGTTCTGGCTACATTCATTCAATTGTTGCAAAGGTTGTGGTTTGTCTTCCAGGTCTGGTTGTGGCAGAGGTAATGAATCAGAATTCCACTGTCATTTACTGTCTGGCCACCGTACATATGTATATTCAGTCTTATATAGCTCAAAACACATATTTAAGGCAATACTGGCAATAATTTTTAAGGCAATAATAATGATACCATGCTTATACAATACGCTTTTATATTCAGTCGTCAATTCATTCCAAAAATATTTATTAAACACTTATCATATTCAATGAACAGTGCTCAACAGTGAAGATATGGCATAAAACAAGACAGACAGCTTGATACCATGCTTGCTTTCAGTATTCTTACTATTCAATACACTTGTCCAAACCAGGACAGCTTTTTTCTCATTGATCCAACTATGAAAGCATATTAGAAGTTTTATTTAAAAATTTAGGGTTTTTTTGCAAAACTGTTACATCAACTAGGCTGCTTCTCACTGCAAGTAACAGACATCCTTTCTCAGTAATCACAGGAATCTATAGACTTATGTAATTATTACAACAGTCCTGAATTATTGCAGGTTTTAAGCATGTTTTGATCAAGGCCATGCTACTGCTTTTTGTTGTTGTTTTACTTTTTGTCAGTTTCAAATTCAAGCTGATCTCTATCATAGAGGTTAATGGTTAAAAGTTTCATATCTCACATTTGTTCTATATGCCATACAGAAAAGACAAAGTTTCTTTTGTAACCATCTATACAAGAGAAGCCCATCCAGTTGGATCCTAATCCTATACTAGTTTTTCATTAGCGCCATAACAAATCACTGCAAATTTAGTAACTTAAAATAACACAAATTTAGCCTCTAACAGTTCTGGAAGTCAGAAGTCTGAAAACAATTTCAGTGGGTCAAAGTCAAAGTGCCTGCAGAGCTGGTTCTTTCTAAAGGCTCTGAGGCAAGAATCTGTTTCCTCATCTTTTTGAACCTCTAGTGTTTTTTTACAGTGGATGTTTGTATTTCTTGTGGGTTCTTCAAAGTGCATCACTCCAATCCACCATCACATCACCTTCTCCTCAAACTTTGACTTCTGAACCCTTCTAATAAAGATTCTTGTAATGACAGTTAGGACCCAACCAAAGAATTATGGACAACCTCCACATCTCAAGATCCTTAACTTAATTACATATGCAAAGTCCCTTTGCCATATAAAGTAACATTAACAAGTTCTGGGGCACAGGCTGTAGAGATCTTTGGGAGGCCATTATTTAGCTTACCGCAGGTGCCTAGCCTTGCCTTGTGGTCATTGAGATAAGCATGACTTAACCCAATTACGGAGGCAAAAGGGATGACATTACAGAGCAAGCTCTAGAGTTGAGTATCAAAACCACCACTGCAAAATTTTACCCGAGACAGTGAAAGAGATCTGACCTAACCAGCTCTATCTTGCTTCTAACCTCCAAGCTGTTCTTGTTCATTCCTGGGCATAGGCTGAACTAACTTTGGGAGGAACTTAGTTTATAGCTTATAGTTTAAAACAAAGCTGATAACAGGCCTTTCCCAAAGCAAATCTCCATCTTGTCTGGGGACTAGTCTGCCTTCATAGGACTAACAAATTAGCCACAAGATTAGAAATTATGGTTTAGGAGTCATGCAGCTGGAGGCTACAAGAATGTGTCCCTCCCTAAACTGCTCGTAAGATCAGTGCTTGAGATATTTTGCAGACCCTGCACTTGATGAATCAGCTGGCCCCACCCAGAGTGAAAAACTGGCTCATCTGATTTTGTTGCCCCACCCAGGAACTGACTCAGCATAAGAAGACAGCTTCAACTCCTCTATTAGTCTGTTCTCATGCTGCTATGAAGAAATACTCGAGACTGGGTAATTTATAAAGAGAAAAGTTTTAATTTGTTCACCATTCTTCATGGCTGGTAAGGCCTCAAGAAACTTATAATCATGGCGGAAGAAAGGCACCTTCTTCAAGGGCAACAGGAAGGAAAACAGCCAAGCAAAGGAGGAAAAGCCCCTTATAAAACCATCAGATCTCATGAGAACTCACTATTAGGAGAACAGCATGGGAGTAACCACCCCCATGATTCAATTACTTCCTAGCGGGTCCCTCTCATGACACATGGTTATTATGGGAACTACAATTCAAGATGAGATTTGGGTAGGGACATAGCCAAACCTTATCAGCTCCCTTTGATTTCATTGCTGACCTAACCAATCAGCACACCTGGCTCACTGGCTTCCCCTCACCCACCAAGTGGTCCCTAAAAACTCAGATCCCTGAAAGCTTGGGAAGACTGATTTGAGTCATAATAAAATTCCAGTTTCCAGGACAACCAGCTTTGCACGAATTACTCCTTCTATATTGCAAGTTCCCTGTTTTGATAAGTTGGCTCTGTCTAGGCAACAGGCAAGGTGAACCAATTGGGTGGTTACAGTATGATCAGATTCATCTTAACTGCCTTGCTGCCCTCAGTAGGCATGGTAAATGCATGCTGGAGAGGCAACAATTCTGTCCATTTCCTGCTGCCATCTATCAAGAATAAAAATAACATCTCCAGTATGCATGGATACTGAGTACAAATCTCCAACATAGAAAATTAAGGAAAAACTGGGCCCTGAACACAGTAAAACAGAATCTTATCTTTAAAATATTGTTTTCTAAGGAAAAAGCATCTGAACTAAGGTTCAGTTAGACTAACAAACAAGGTTGAAAAAGTACCAAGAGATAGGTTAAGTATAGAAATATTTTCCTAAGTAGGTCTGTGGTTAGGGGATAATTTAAATTTTGAAAGATGAGAGAGAAAACTTAATTAGCTATATGGTGTTAACCTGTAATATTTGCTGCTTAAAGCAGTTTTGATTCCTAAGTTAGTGTCTTGAACTGGAAAATTAAAATAAAGTTCTTCATAAAATAAGATGATTTTTAACATTTTATGACACGTTTAACCACAGTGGTCAGTTCTTCTGAATATCAGCAATGACATTTAATTTTTCGAAGGCACCATGTTTTAAAAGTTAGCTTTCACTTGGCATATTTAGTCAAGACTTTTTTTTATTTAAGAGAAGAATCTAGAAAGCATCAAAGATACTCAGTGAGTTTAGTAGTCTGCCCTGAGGCAATAAAACATGTTAACTAAACCATCAGTTGTTGTGTGTCCACATAAGAATTCACTTTACAGATGTCATTTTAGAATATATTTCTTGATATTTAAAACAAATATTCTCAAGGTATTTACATCATGCAAATTTCAAAACTTTTTGGTTGTATTTACATTTCAGTGAAAGTAGAAAACAATTATTCACCATTTAATGAACTTAATTTTATACCCTTAAAAAGAAAAGTTAGCCAGGCTTGGCAGCTCACGCCTGTAATCCCAGCACTTTGGGAGGCCGAGGCGGGTGGATCACGAGGTCAGGAGTTAGAGACCAGTCTGACCAATATGGTGAAACTCCGTCTCTACTAAAAATACAAAAAAATAGCTGGACTTGGTGGTGCATGCCTGTAATCCCAGCTACTTGGGAGGATGAGACAGGAGAACTGCTTGAACCTGGGAGGCAGAGGTTGCAGTAAGCCGAGATCACACCACTGCACTCCAGCTTGGCAGCCTGGGCGACAGTGAGACTCTGTCTCAAAAAAAAGACAAAAAAAAAACAAAAACAAAAAAAGAATGCCGATACGTGTTTAATTCAAAATAGTTAACTAATAGTAATTTAAAGTAACAAAGACTTCTATTTATAGGCGAACAAAACAATATGTTTTTCAGATAGTTTAAAACAAACCAAAGTACATGAATATCAAAATTAAGTAGCTTTAATCCTTATTTAGGATCAATGAGAATTGTTTCCTTATAGGCAAATGCTCTCCATTGTAAAGTAATACCTTTTTAGATTGATAAAATAATACTTTCCTCCTGAAAGTCATAAATATATAGATTTTGTCTTGCCTTTTCAATATTGATGCTCTCAATCAAGTTATACCAAATTCCAGAGATTATCTCCTTTGAGACTACATTTTTTTTTTTCATCTGTAAGTGTCACTCTCATAAAGGATTAGAAGTATTTCTACAGGTCATTGTTTTCCCTTAAGGGAAATATTTTGAAATAAAGTCCCATAACATATTCAGATAAGGTAGATGTCTGTGAAGTTTGAAAATACTACGAAGTACATCTCTACTTTTAGTGATTCACAGTGTTCATGATAATATTCAGATATTTAAGAAATTCTGAATTAGGTAAAGCTGGCTAACAGTGCTTAACTCACAGTTTCCAGAAATTATTTGCCCTGTCATAGATTTTGTCAGGTCATAATATCCAATGACATAGCACAGAACTCTGTCATGAACTACTTTAGAATTTGGTAGTAACCCTCCCTCCATATGGCATTCTTCATAAATGGCATGCCACCCCCCCCAAAAAAAAAAATGAGTTATATCTCCCAAATGCATGACTTTGATAGCCAGAATCTGGGTTTGGAGGAGCCGATGAGCCCAGTCTCTACCCTTCACTGCATGTTCATCAAGTGCCGACCATGACTGCTTTCCTGTTCACTAGTTCATCAGTCAAGAAGCCTAGTTCAGGAGATTAAAGAAAGAATTTAGGTCACAGTGTTAATATTATTTTCTTCTAATATGATATCGCATCTAGGAAACTACCCTCTGAACTAAAAAGGGGAGAATAGAGATTAATAACGATTCTCTACCACTGTGTTTGCTCTGAAATCTGTGTCACATAAAAGCCAGAGCCAACACCAAATAAGAGAGACAAGTATCAAGGATAGTTTTATAGTACTTTAGTTTCTAAACAAAAAGAAAATAGCCTGATATTAGAACATTCAAATATTACAGTACTATGAAAGTATCGTTATTGAAAAAAACAAAACAATATAAGGAAAATAAAAGAACTTTATATCAGATGTCAAAATAACTTTTTAAAACTCTATGGGAAATAGTAGATCAGACCTGTAAGAAGTAAATAAGCAATGCACATATAAAACTGCATGCATGAACAGGAAGACTTGATTTCTAAGTTTAATATATTTTCGTCAAAAAGGACTGATGCCTTGTGCACAGTAGGCAAAAGATCTTTTTGAGTAAGTAGAGAAATGTTCCACTTTGTAAAACAAATTAAACCAGTGTTGACCTAAAGATTTTTATTCTAGCTTTCTAGATGTTAGCTTGTTAACTTTAGAGAGTTAATTCTCTGTGTGATAACTATAAAATAAGAGTCTGGATACTCTATTAATATGACTCCGTTCAGATTCATATTGTATATTCTATTTCACACATTAATTGAATACTCATAATTACTAAAGTATAATTTTAGCTTTTTGAGAGAAACAAGAAAAGATCTAAACATGTTTAAATACTAGGAAGTTAACATATGATTTTAAAGTATAAAAAATTCTTCAAGAAACTAGGATCAATTACTACTTGTATGAAACAAGATAATAAATTGTTAAGTCCTGAAACAGATTTTTAATATAAAAATATTGGAGTATTTGAGAAACTAAACAGTCTTTTCTTCAGAGCCCTCAGAAGGAAGCAACTCTGCTGACCCCTTCATTATAGACTTTTTAACCTCCATAACTGAGTAAGTAAATTTCTGTTAAGTCACCATTTTGTTGTACTTATTACAGCAGTCCTTGAAAAGTAATGCACTGTGCGAAGCTGAACACATGAAAATTCTAGAGAACTCCACGGCTCCTGATGGTAATTATAATATAATTTAGAGGATAAGGCCTATTTGACTACTTAACTCAAAATTCATGTGTGAAATTGTTACAATGATGCCCACATTTATTAATGATTTCTATTTCTTGTCTAATGGGAGAGATAGATTCTAAAACGTTTTCTCATTTTTTTGCCTTGTTTATAGAAAAGTTTATAATCCTGACACATTTTGGAATCCATAGGAGCTATAATGTGAAAAGGATGGATCAGATTTTGAGGTCAGTAAAATATGAGTCTGAATCCCTATTTAGCCCTTTCTCAGGCTCTGCTAATTTAGGTAGGTCTTTCCTGAGTTTTATTTCTTGTCTGATTCATTGTATTGTTGGCAGGATAAATGATATCAGGTTAGTAAGATTTCTATAAAAATATAGAAGTATTATGATGTTTTTCTTCATTGTTTTTAAAGTAAAAGAAGGCTGGGTGCGGTGGCTCACGCCTGTAATCACAACACTTTGGGAGACCAAGACAGATCATGAGGTCAGAAGATCAAGATCATCCTGGTTAACACGGTGAAACCCCATCTCTACTGAAAATACAAAAAATTAGCCGGGCGCAGTGGCGGGCGCCTGTAGTCCCAGCTACACAGGAGACTGAGGCAGGAGAATGGCTGAGGCAGGAGAATGGCGTGAACCCGGGAGGCGGAGCTTGCAGTGAGCAGGGATCCTGCCACTGCACTCCAGCCTGCCCGACAGAGCGAGACTCCGTCTCAAAAAAAAAAAAAAAAAAAAAAAAAAAAAGATTAGGAAAGTAAAGTCTTTTATTCTTAATGTGGAGGGAGAAAGTGCTCCTTGAAAATTGTGATTTGAAAATTGTGATTTATCCCAATTTATGTTAACTCACCGGTATGTCTCACTCAGATGAGAAACGATGCATCATTTTTGGCAAGATATTTTCAAACAATCATGGTTCTCTTTCTCATGAGAGCATTTGAATATTTTGACTTTTCTCATCTTTATAACTAATGTTTTATAAACCTGTGCAATTTCTAAAGGAACACCAGGACACCAGGAAGAATATTTTGTGGTGTTATTGTTTTAACCTCAACTTCACAGTTTTCACAATAATGCTAGGTAGAAATCGATCACTGAAACTCAATTCCCCTATCTTTATTTGTAAAAATATTATTAACCTTCTTACAGAAATGGTTTGATTTTCAACGCTTCATGTCCACAATGTTAAAACGGTTGAAAGTTTCCAGAACCATAAGTCTAACCAACTTTTCTTCACATCATCCGTAGCAAATCATATTACTTTAGGGTATCAAGGAGTCACAATGGGGAATAAAAAGAAGAACAAAGATTGTTTTTGCTTTTATAACCCTTTGCTCTCACAATTCAACAGTAAATCAACAGTGAACATTTGGTTTGCCCGAGGCAAACATGAAATCGGCTTGCCTGTTTGGAGCTTATATTATCTTTTGTTCTTATCTGTAGAGTCTTCAAAAGAAGCATAAATTCTTCTCTCTAAGAGACTCTCAGAACGAGTGGTAATCCCCACTGAATTTATTCATTTCATCAAAATGATATGAATTCCAGCTGCCCAATTTTGTATTCGTGAAGAATATTGGTAATCTATTTCAAAAGAAAGTCATAGAGAAGAACTCATTGCAGCATACAGATAATTTCCCCTATAGCTAATCCTGTTTTTATTCAGACATGGAGTATTTGAGCCTCCGCAAGGCTATTGTTCTCTCAAGGGAGAAGACAAGTTTGTTGCAGGAAAATTATCTGATTGAACAGATACTTAAACATACTGGTAAGGCAAGAAGAAAAAGAAAAAACAACAATAACAACAAAAAAAACAAAACCAACCCCAAGCCCTCTTACTCTAGATGATTTTCTTGCCAACAAAATCCGAGAGTCCCCATGTCATTGCTCTGTTCAATGCCACATTCAAACTTTAATAGTGACAAAAGAAAATATTAAGAAGATGGAACAGATCAGCAGTGGTTTAAGAGTGTTGCTGGTGGAAGGTACCTCAGTCCCTGGCACCAAGTCTATTTGGGTTTGTAGCAACTTCAGTTCTTGCCTCCTCAGAAGAAAGAAATCTAGTGAGGGTCATAATAAAGAAGGAGAGACTCAGGCAAGTTTCAAAGCAGGAGTGGAAGTTTATTTTAAAAGGCTTTAGAGGTCAAGCGCAGTGGCTCACGCTTGTCATCCCAGCACTTTGGGAGGCCAAGGCAGGCAGATCACCTGAGGTCAGGAATTTGAGACCAGCATGACCAACATGGTGAAACCCTGTCTCTACTAAAAATACAACAACAACAACAACAACAACAAAAATTAGCCACACGTGGTGGCACACACCTGTAATCCCAGCTACTTGGAAGGCTGAGGCAAGAGAATCACTTGAACCTGGGAGGCGGAGGTTGCAGTGAGGCAAGATGGCACCATTGCACTCCAGCCTGGGCAACAGAGCAAGACTCCATGTTAAACAACAACAACAAACAACACAACACAAAACAAAACAAAAGCTTTAGAAGAGGAAAGGAAAATTCACTTGGAAAAGACCAAAGTGGGTACCTGAAGGTCAAGGGCAGTGTTTAACCTTGAACCTAGGACTTTATAGCTTGACCTCTTTACCATAATTCTTCCCCGAGGGTGGGCTGCTGGCATGCACAGTGCCCCCACTGCCCTTGGAAAGTGAGCATATGTAGTGTGTTTAAGAAGTTGTGCCCATCTGTGGCTTTCTTCCCTTTGTCAGTGGAGTGCCCCTAGAAAGTCATACTCTGCTATTTTATCTCTTAATGCACATGCCCAGTTGCTTCTTCCTGGGATCCACATTCAATTAACACTTTAGTGCAACAGGTGTGACCATCAGGAAATGGCTTCTACCTGGCTCTGACTGCCAATTTATCACTTTCAGAAAGGCAGTGTGATAACTGCGGAACCATCACCCGACATCCCTCCTGAGTGGGAGAGCCCTCTCCTGTCCCACTTATGCCTGTCTGATTACCTGTAACAAAAAACAGTAAGAGGAAGCAGAGATAAAGAGGATGTCATGGAGAAGCCCAAACTGATGGGCCTGTTTGAGCTGGTGGCTGCTTCATGAAACACTGCTTTGATCTGTTAAATAAGTATATCAAGGACTTAGCTTAGATATATTTACTTTTCTACTTTTTTTTCCCTGTAGATATTATAAAAGATGATTCACTTTACAAAACAATGACTCTAAATATAGGCAAAAAAGGATAGCATGCAGGTGAAACCAAACAAATGAAATTAATGTATTCTCAACACAACTAATAAAATGGCTCTGTCACCAGTAAATGAGGGCAAAAAAAAATGTAAATCTTTGTTAAAAAAAAAAAAAAGTGTCGATTAGGCCTTCTGACATGTTCCACTACTGAGGACTAAGTGTTGATTACAGGTGCACCCTTCATTTTAAAGATAGTACAAATAACTTGGCCTTTCCCTCGAAGCTTGTGGTAATATCAAGATTCTCTATCATTCTTTCCATAAAGAGGTGGTTTCTATGTCTCTTTTCCTTGAAGTTTAATTGAAGGTTTAAGCATCAGATGTTTAAACCTGATGAAGGTGATATGGGTTGGCTTTGTGTCCCCACCTGAATCTCATCTTGAATTGTATTTCCATAATTTCCACATGTTGTGGGAAGGACCCAGTGGGAGATAATTTGAATCAGAGGGGCGGTTTCCGCCATACTGTTCTCATGGTAGTAATAAGTCTCAGGAGACCTGATGGTCTTATCAGGGGTTTCCGCTTTTGCATATTCCTCATGTTTCTCTTGCTACCACCATGCAAGAAGTGACTTTTGCCTCCTGCCATGATTCTGCGGCCTCCCAGCCATGTGGAACTGTAAGTCCAATTAAACTTTTTTTTCTTCCCAGTTTCAAATATGTCTTTAGCAGCAGCATGAAAATGGACTTATAAACACAAGGTTATGTTGAAATAAATAACAGAAATTTATCTAGGATGTCTAGAAAATCACATAACCTTATTAAGGTATTTGTTATAGAAGTCAGATTCCATATTCTTGAACTGAGGATAAATTTTAAAAGACACAAAACATAAACATGAGCAAAATATTTACACCTACAAAATTAACACTCATTACATATGTACACTTACAAAATTTACACTCATTAGATATTTACAATTATAAAATTTATGCTCATATGACATATTTACACTTTCAAAATTTATGCTCACTGTTATGTTTAATAAACGAGTTGCATATGTAAATATTAATGTATGGTACAAGAGAAAACAGGGCACTAGATTCATTATTTTTCAAGTAAATGTAGTAAAAAACAAGACGTATCTATGAAACCAGTATGACTTGCATTACTAGTTGAAGGTTGTCTTTGTTATGGTTTGCTCAAGACAAATAATTCAAATGCAAGTAATTTATTTAATAGTCAATCTCAGTAAATACCTGTATAAAAACTGGGAAGTTAGACAGAAACAAATAGGAAGCAAATTAAACAAGAAACCATTGTAGACACCTAGAACTTCATTCAACTAAAAAAATCTGAGGAGCCAGGACCTGGAGTATTATTCCACTACGTTTTATCAGTAATTGGTTGAAGGACCCTGAGAAGAAAGTGGTGCTGATTCTCCAGAATTTCTAGTTTCAGTAGATTTTGACAGTCAGGTAAATTCTCAGGCAGAGAGACGCAGGACAGAAAACTTACGCCACCTTGCTGTAAAGTAGTAACTGAGGGAATTTGGATGGGGGAACAATACCTACCACAGTAGACAACTTGTACCACTCACATCTAGCAAGTTAATTTGACACTGTCATCTCACACTTCTTCAAGATTGTTGCTGGACAACTTTCACTAAAAAAAAAAAAAAAAGAAGTCCCCCAAAAAGTTAATCTTAAGAGTTTTACTGGGATGTCCACAGCACTCAATGTTTCCATGGGGTATGGAAAAATGGTCCCAAAGAAGCAATATCCATCATGCCTTGTTAGACTCATATCATCCATTCATCCACAACCTGAAGTTTTGCTGGTCTAGGTTACTCACATGATGAAATCTGAGCCCCTGGTGACCCTTTCTATGTCAGGCTATGGCTGATGCAATTGCCCATTCGCAGTTGTCACTAGTCACAGAAACATCAATTTCATAAGTTTCAGACATTGTTTTTCCTCTGCTGTTTATGTAGTACATGGTCAATTCCCCCTGCCAATTCAGTGACTTGCTTGCTGTCTGGTTTCCCCATGCAAGGAGCTCAAAGTGACTGAGGAGCCACCACAGCTTTACCTTACTGTGGCCCTGGGGAAAGTACCTTTCAGGGACCAGGGTCTTTAATCAAGCAGTGCTTACCTTTACAGGGAGAAGATGCAGAGTTTCCACTTGTGGTTCACTGAGATATGTAAAAAAGGATTCTTCTTCCAACTTTTGGACCCCAGACTCATATATTCTACACAATCCAAAAAATTATCATATACTGGCTGTTGGACCCTAGTATATTTTTCATCTTGAAGAAAATTGCCCCAATTACAAAAATGTCATAACCAGGTCACTAGCTATGCCTTTAAGAGTTCGTCCCAACGCTTCATCAGGCTAGCATTTTTCCTCGTGACCTATTGAACAAACACATTATAAGATGAATTTGGAGTAGTACCTCAGTTACCACCAGAAATTTAAAGCCTCCATTCTAACTAGGGACCTATAGTATTAATAACAGTTCAAACTCCTTTCAACAATCCTAAAAAGATTTGGGTATTTCTCTTTCTCCAAAAAACAATTACTCTGGTGAATGGTCATAGGTCTCCTAGAGATAGACTGGAATAATTACTGCTATTTATATATATTGTAGTTGCGTTACAAATCACTGGCATTCCGTTAATCAAAGGACCTTGAGTTTGAGAGATAGCTCTGTCCTGGAAATTAAGCCAAGGATTGTGATTTTTCCACTAGAGCAGTTGACATTAGTTTTTTGCTCCTCCAATCTTTACCTTTCTTCATTATAGGATTCAAGAAATGCACTCAATAGCTTTCTATTTATCTTTTCCTTAAGAACACCATAGTCAGTTAGCCAACCACAGATCCCTGGAGGTCCAGGAGTGTCATTTCACCCTTGCTGTTAGTATCATAATTATGCCCACCTTGTCTCTGATAGTTAAGTGCTGAAACATAACCTCCATTATTTTGGAATCTTCTCTTCCTCAAGGACATTACATAATCCAGTTACATAAAAGCCTTTCTATCATCAGTCCCAGCCTGTTGGGGACAGCCACCACTGGCTTCTCAATAAAGCTGATAGCTCCTCAATAGTACATTCCTTTTTGCTTTGGGGAAGTGATTGTCCTTAGAGGCCTCCTGGAGATCAGAGTCAGCTGCTAGTTTCTTTAATCTTATTTAATAAATCTAGTCTAGCTTGCTGCCCTCTCAGCCTTTTGGTCTCAGAGCAATTCTGGCATTTCCACTCAATTTCTACTTATTACCTTGATTGTGTCTTTTTGTTTTGCTTTGTTTTAATTTTGTATGCTTGGAGAATTCATCCCACCAGCATATTAAGGCTAGCTCCAGGTGTTCTGACAAGATATTAATTATGAAATAAAAAGATAAAAACCCAATTGTTAATGAACTCTACTCTACAGCCTTATATTCAGCCCACTTTGACCCAGAACCATCACAGTTCATTCCAATTATGATCTGTTGGTTCTGTTTTGTTTCTAATAGCTGAATTCTCTTCTTCTTCTGGTGAATAATTATTTTCCTCGTGAAACAGAGACAGGGCTTTCCTCATTAAGCCATAATGAGACTTGAGCCTATATATTAGTTTAGAAACAATGAGGGGAAGTGGGAGATTTCATCTTGACAGGAATCTATCTCCTATGAGACCTTGCCTAGTTGTTAGGCAAGTAGTTTCCCCGTAAGTGGAACCTAAAACAAGAATATCTGTACAAGTTGTTTCTTTGTGAAGTGATCTTTAGAAACACTGGATATGAGGAAAACAATTGAGAATTTGTACTGGATTGAACAATATTTCCTTAGAGTTCATGTCCACTTGGTATATGACCTTTGCAAATAGGGATTTTGTAGACATAAGCAAGATAAGGTCACACAGGGCTAGGGTGGGTTCTAAATCCAATAATTTGTGTTTTTATAAAAGAAAGGAAAGAGATATTTAGATACAGAGACACAGAGAGGAACACAGGGGAGAAGGCCATCAGATGACAGAAGCAGAGATTCAAATGACACCATTATAAGGCAAGGAATGTCAAGAATTGTTGACAACCATTATAATCAAGGAAGAAGCACAGAAGGATTTTTTCCTAGAGCCTTCATAGGGAGTATGGCCCTGCTGACACCTTGATTTTAAACATCTGACCTCCAAAACCATAAGATAATATATCAATACATTTTTGTTAAGTCCTCCAGTTTGTTTTAATGTTATTCGAACATCTGTGATGAACAAAGTTTTCATTGACTTCCTCCCTCTGGTCATCCAGAGGTGACTTTTGTTTAGCAGTTTTAGGAAAGGAATGCAGGTAGGGAAAGAAAGGAAGCCAACAAATGTGGTGTGTTTTCAAGCTCTGATCCTCAGGATCACTGGTATCTAATTCCATCTGGGAATTCTATGTACCAGCAGAATATGTAGTCCTTAGTTATTCTTTTGTCCAGGTGCAGAAGTTGGGTTAGTTATCTACCAATCCCCATCGGCTGAACGCTGTTTCCAGGATGTTATTTTATTCCCCAACACTTCTGACTTGGTATGCATTGGAGCACAGCATACTCTGATGGTCAAAAATTTCTCTCAGTCAAGAAAACAGAAAGTCTGGGATTTGGAACTAGAGCCTATGATCATGGAAATGGTAAGAGCCAGTAAAATATAGATGGGGCACTGACAGTGTCTGCTAGAGATATTCAAATAAATTTGTGTTGTTTATTAACACTCAGATTACAAGGACCATTCACATACAGATCTCCTCCCACCTAACTTGCCAGAACTCTTGGAATCAGTTGGTCTTTACAAGGTAATCACTTGCCAGGCTAGATTTTGGCTGCAGTTGCTTTAGTTAGGATTACTCTAGAAAAGTAGCCCTCCACAATTCAACAGAAAGTTGCTCACTGCTGTGTTGGTGACTTTGATATTCGGGTTTTCTCAGTCTCAGTAGTCTTTCAACAGAAAACAATAGCATGCTGCCTGGCTTATTTTCAGACAGTCTCCTCCAAGCGGATGGTGACTTAGTTCACACTTTTGTGAATAACCATATTGCCAAAATGTTCCCCCAATGCCAGGGTGGTTGTCTTGCCAGAGTCTTCCAGAAAAGTCACACGTCGTGCCAGAGCCAGCTCTCTCTAATTTCCCTTTGGCCCTCGTGCTGAGCCTAGATTACCTTCCTAGGTTCTCTGTTCTCTCATTGTCTTTTCCATTATGCAGACTCAATGTGTCTCAATTGGGATAAACTTTGTTCATCACAGATGTTCTAATAACATTAAAACTTAAAAGGAAAGGATACGTATTCCATTACTGTCAGGGGATCCTTTGGCTTTCCACAAATTTGTCTAGCCCTCCACAGTGACCTTCTAGAGTTTCTTACCAAGGGGCTATTAGGAGGAATTATATTAATGACATAAATTTGGTTTTTATATAAACTTCAGACACACTAACAATTGTTAAAAACCAACTTGTTAATGAATGCTATTAGTCACAAGAGGAAAAGAATATAAGGACATGAGTAGATTGTTTTCACATTCATGAAAGCGATTAGAAAAATAAGTTGTCGTTTCCATTAATAAAATATCACTCTTCCATTAGATAGAAGATGTGGAAAAATTAATTCTCCAGATATTAGATTAAAATGATTTATTTATTAAAAATATTTACTGTTGACCTACTTTGTGCCAACATTGTTTTGGGTGGTGGATGGATAAAGACTAAGAAACAATCCCTATCCTTATGGAGTTCACAGTATGAAAGGGATGAAAGCAATACAATTAGTCCGCCAAATAACAAAAATGTATGACACGTGCTATTAGGAAAGGGAGAAATTACAGTGATTCAGATTAGAGAGTGACTGAAGCCAACTAACTCTGGATAATGTGTTCACAGAAGACCTCTCAGAACTTATATTTATTTTGAAACTGGAGGGAATAGAAAGATGAAAGCAGTAGGAAAAGAGTTCCAATCTGGAGGTAAACGCTGTGCAAAGACTCTTATATTACATGAAGCTTGGAATAGTATTGAATCTGAAAGCAACCAGTGTGTCTGGAGCATTGTGCTTAGAGATTATGTTGGAGTGCTCTCAGTGTCCAGAAGACATAGGTGTTTATAGGTGATAGTGTTACTGAAAAGGGGTCCTGATCCAGACCTAACCCCAGGAGAGGGTTCTTGGACTTCACACAAGAAAGAATTTGGTGCTAGTCCATACAGTAAAATGAATGCAGGTTTACTAAGAAAGTATAAGACTGTCTATTCCATAGGTAGAGCATCCTCAAGGGCTGCTTATTGGCTATTTTTATGGATATTTCCTGACTATATGCTAAACAGTAGGTTGATTATTTATGAGTTTTCCAGGAAAGGGGTGGGCAATTCCCACAACTGAGGGTTTTTCCTCTTTTTAGACCACATAGGATAACTTCCTGACATTGCCATAGAAGTTGTAAACTGTCACGGCGCTGGTGGGAGTGTCTTTTAGCATGCTAATCGTTATAACTAGCATATAATGAGCAGTGAGGACGACTAGAGGTCACTTTCATAGCCATCTGGGGTTTGGTGGGATTTGGTCAGTTTCTTTACTGTGTGATATTTTATCAGCAAGGTCTTTGTGACCTGTATCTTGTGCCAACCTCCTATCTCATCACGTGACTAAGAATGCCTAATTTCCTGAGAATGCACCCCAGTAGACCTCAGCCTTATTTTACCCAGCCCCTATTCAAGATGGAGTTGCTCTGATTTGAATGCTTCTGACAATAGTAAAAAATGTCAGTTCTTCTCCAAGTACAATAAGTATTAAGCAAGTGGATAACATGATACAATTTATGTTTTAGAAATATCCATCTGCTTTTTGCACAATGTTTTGAAGAAGGGTAGGAGAAAGTAGAGGGCAGAGCTAGAATCCTATGGCAGTTGCCCAAGTGAGAGCCACTCATTTTTAACTGAAAATGTTAAAGAAAAATAAATCTCAGGACCTGAAAATCACTAAGCTAAGGGAAAATCAAGCTGGCAACTATGTCAGGCAAACCCGCCTCCCATGAGACAAACGCATATCTGATTGCTTTCTCTGCCCTGTGGTTTATGTAAAATGCAAACTCCCTGAGACACACTAAAATGTGTATTCAGTGGAAGGCTGATCAAAGACTCAAAAGAATGCAACCTTTTGTCTCTTACATACATATGACCTGAAAGCCCCTGCCTCAAGTTGTCTCACCTTACCAGATCAAACCAATTTACATCTTACACATAATGATTGATATCTCATGTCTCCCTAAAATATATAAAAACAAACTATACCCCTGACCACCTTGGGTACATGTTACCAGGACCTCCTGAGGCTATGCCAGGGGCATGTCCTTAAACTAGGCAAACTAAACTGTCTAAATTGATTGACACTTATCTCAGATAACTTTTGGTTTACAAAAGATATTAGGATTTATGACTACTTTTCTTCTAAGTTCAATCTGATTTTTGATTAATTAGATACAGCTTGATGCATTATGGCTGTGCAAGGACATTGTATTGACAGTGAAAGCACATGTTCACATTGATTAAAAACGATGAGTGAGGCCGGGCGCGGTGGCTCAAGCCTGTAATCCCAGCACTTTGGGAGGCCGAGACGGGCGGATCACGAGGTCAGGAGATCGAGACCATCCTGGCGAACACGGTGAAACCCCGTCTCTACTAAAAAAAATACAAAAAACTAGCCGGGCGAGGCGGCGGGCGCCTGTAGTCCCAGCTACTCGGGAGGCTGAGGCAGGAGAATGGCGGGAACCCGGGAGGCGGAGCTTGCAGTGAGCTGAGATCTGGCCACTGCACTCCAGCCCGGGTGACAGAGCCAGACTCCGTCTCAAAAATAAAAAAAAAAAAAAAAAAAAAAACGATGAGTGAGCTTCTCCAATTTTTAATTCCATACCAGAAGTTACTCCAACATCATAGGTAATCTGGTGTAATGGTTTTAAAAGTGCATGCAGAACTACTTAATTGGAGATAAATGGATATATACTTTAATCTTTATCTAAAAACTTAGCATAAATATCACTTACAAGATATAGGAAGTTTATTCAATACATGACACTGTATTTAGTCAAATGTATTCAGTAGGTTCAGATGGATATAAATAAATATAAATTAAATCTTAAAAATTGTCATTAAAAGAAAAATTTTATTAAAACAAAATTTTAAAATAAAATAAAACTAAATAATTTTTATTTTATTAAAATGGCCCTGTTGTACCATTTTATTTTGTTTTAATAAATAAAAATTTATTTATTAAAAAATAAAAATTTTATTAAAACAAATACATAAATGCAGATTGTTGTTTTTTTTGTTTTGCCGTGACTCACCGTAATTTTATATTTTCAATAGTATCTTCTCATTTTTATTGTCAAAATTAAAAATTCACTTGATGAATTTCTCTGTTGTTACTTTATTTTAATTCTATAGTAAACAGTTCAATTTACAATAAATTCTTTAGCTATTGATGTGCAAATTATACCACTGGATATATTCATTCTAAGGGAAATTAACATAAGGGTATGGAATTTTTGCTTAATGAATCACATAATCACTTAACAAAACTCTTTAGCAACAGCTGATTTTCCTTTTTTACAATAGTACGATAGTTTTAGCTGTTCATCAAATTGAAAGATTGGAAAGAAAAAAGATTGAATTACTGGGAAAGCCCTAGCCAATAACATGATAACAAAATGATATATTGTGGTACAAATAAATCAGTCTGGCAGTTTTAAATTCTAAAACTATTTTTGAAAACACTAAATGCTCCATGAGTCTTTCTTTTATGGACAGGCTGATGAATATTATAGACCCTTAAATTCATTCAAGTAGACCCTGCTTACAAGCAGATGACATTTTCTTAAACCATCTGTTTGGAGCAGGTCTCTCTTAGCAAAACAATCACTGAAGCTGACCTTAACAATGACTGAAGCTGTGTTGTTCCATTTCCATATTGCTATGAAGACATACTAGAGACTGGTAATTTATAAAGAAAAATAGGTTTAATGGACTCACAGTTCCACATGGCTGGGGAGGCCTCACAAACAAGGCAGAAGGCAAAGGAGGAACAAAGGCACATTTTACATGGTGGCAGGCAAGAGAGTGTGTGCAGGGGAACTGGCCTTTCTAAAACCATCTGATCTTGTGAGACTTATTCACCATCACGAGAACAGCATGAGAAAAACCCACCCCCATGATTCAATTACCTCCCACTGGGTCCCTCCCATGACACATGGGGATTGTGGGAGCTACAATTCAAGATGAGATATGGCTGTGGACCCAGTCTCCATAACAAGTACCTAGAATCTAAAGTCATGTATTCCAAATGCTTGAGGCCCCTTCCCTGTTTATGGGCTTAGATTGTTAGATAGCATGATATAAAATCATGATTTTTTTAACCTAAAATTATCTAGATATGTTAAAAAAAAAAAAAAACCATTATGTTCCAGGTTGGAAGACAGAAACCTGAAATGAGGGCAGCTATCCATTTCAGACAGCATTTAAGACATGTTCTTGTACCTGTCACTGGACCAGAACCTATATGTATGTCAAAAGGAAAGGGTAGTATCTCTTGTGAACCTGAATAATGGTTTCTTCCTTGTTAGTTGTACTTTTTTGTCACGTCAGCACACTTGCATACCTGTGCTTTAGAACCTGAGTGAACTTACATATAATCTGTGTGGATAAAAAGGAATTGAAGAAGCTTTACTTAACGTGTTATCTTTTTGTTGGGTTGAAGCTATGTTCTGTCTGAAATGATCTAGAGGAGGCAGTGGAGAATATATTCTTCAATATAAGAAATCAGAAAAGGGAGATCTCTAAAAATCCTACACACAGTAAAAGAAAAAAGAATGCTGTGAACAGCTGTGGACAAATTACTGCAAATACATTTGACATCATCTATGAAATGGACAATTTCTTTGAAAAACAAACTCCTAAATCTCACTCAAAAAAGAAATATTTAATGTATTATATAAATATACCTATGTTTGTCAAATAAATCGAATTTACAATGAAATATTTTCTAATAAAAAACTTGAGGCCTAGATGGCTTCAATGGTGAGCTTCCCCAAGCATTTGAGGAAGAAATAATAGCAATTTATGTAAATGCTTCCAGATAATTGAAGATGAATGAACACTTTTTAACTCACTCCTATAAGGTTATCAGTATTGTAGGATAAAATTAGAAAAAATATAACACAAGAAAATATGATCATTGTCGCAAAAATTCTCAGCATAATTTTAGCAAAACAATTTCAACATTTTATCATGATTTAGTGGGGTTTATCTCAGAAATCCAAAGATGGTTTAAAATTTTTAAAAAGATAAGCAATATAAATCACCATATTAAGAGACTAAACATGAAAAATGATTTGATCATCTTAATATATACAGAATTTTTTTGTTACAAAACCCAACATTTATTCATGACATAAGTCTCAGCAAAATAGGAATACAAATAAATATACACAACCTGATAATGGGCATTCAGAACAAACATGTCACTAAAATTAGATTTCATGGTGAAAGGCTGAGTAAATTTCTCCTAAGATTGTAAACAAAGTGAGAATGCCTAGTTTTACTGTTCTATTATCTGAATTTTATTAGATGGCATGAATTATTCTTATATAACTTTATTAAATTATAATTAAAGCACAATAAATCATTAATACTTAAGGTGTGCAATTTTATATTTTTACACTTGTATCTTGAAATTATCATCCCAATTAAAAAAAAAAAAAAAGAACAGATCCATCACCCACCAAAGGTTTCTTGTATCTCTTTGTTATCCTTCTCTATCTCCCAACCCAACTACATGCAAACACTAATGTGTTTTCTGTCATAGATTAACTGTGTTCTCTTGGTGAATTAACCCTTTATCATTATAAAATGACTCATTTTCTTCTAGTAATATTATTGTCTCTGAAATACTCCCTGTCTGAGATCAACATGCTCATTCAGCATCCTGTTGATTAGCATTACCATGATAGTTTTTACTATCATTTTACTTTTAACATATTTGTGTTTTTATATTTAAAGTTAATTACTTGTTGGTAGTATTTGGGTTTTGCTTAAAAAAATTTATTCTGACAATCTCTGTATTTTAATTAAAGTATTTAAGCCTTAGTTTCATGTGGTTGTGGATATGGTTGGCTTAAATATATCATTTTGCTGTTTTCTACTACTTGTTTCATCTGCTCTTTGTTCTCCTTTTGGTCTTTTCCAGACTTGTGTTACATAACTAAGAAAAATGATGTGTATCCCTCCATTTACCTTTTCTAGTGTTCTTTATTGTTTTGTGTAGATACAGATTTTCATTTGTTATTCTCCTTCTGCTTGAAGGACGTTCACATTTCTTATAGTAAGGATCTACTGGTGATGAAAGCTTAACTTGTAAATACCTAAGTCAGTCTATATTTTATTTTTGCTTTCCAGGGATTTTTTGTGTGTATGTGCATATTGATTTCTAGGCAACTGTATTATTCCTTAGGGCTTTAATGTTGTTCTGCTGTCTTCTGGGTGGCATTGCAGTTTCTGATGAGAAATCTGTGGTCATTTTTATCTTTGTTTTTCCGTATTTTTTAAATTCCTCTGGCTCCTTTAAAATATATTTGTCACTAGTTATAAGAAATTTGATTGTAATGTATCTTGGTATAGTTTTTCTCAATTTTTTGTTACATCCTAGACCTGGAGTTTATATTTTACATCAAATTGGGTGAATGTTCAACCATTATTTCTTCAAACCTGCTTTTATGTGTCGTCCTTGGCTTCAGGGACTAAAATTGCCTGTCTATGGCTGAATGAAGTTATTCTACACCTTAGTTTTGGTCAGAACATGTTTTCAGTCTTTTTTTTTCTCTCTCTCTCTCTGTGTGCTTCACATTAGATAATTTGAAATATCACAAAATCTTCAGCGTGTCTTTTCACGAGCTGAAAACCTCTGTGGTTAGTGGTGCCTCTGCTTGAGTTTCACTTGCAAGCTCTGGGCTCATTCCACCCACTCAGCCAGGTGGCATTTGGCTTGTGCTACTGGCCCAGATCCCATGCCAACCAAGAGCAAGCCAGGCATGAAGCAGTGAGGGGTATGTGAGCAAGCAGGCATGGGGTCCAGCCACTGCACACAGTGAGGCACATCAGCTGCTGTGGCAGGTGGGCAGCTCCAGATGCTGGTACAAGTACTGGACCCCTTTGAGGCTACAGCTGGACCAGACGTACCACAAGCAGCTTCCACTATAGGCACCAATGTTTGGACAAGGGGAACCCTATGGCACCCAAAACTTAAACACCAGAACCACAGAACCCCAAAGAGGTATTACAGTGTGTCATAGCCCTGTCTTGGAGAGCCCTGAGGTCTGGGATCCCAGGAGGGTCACTGCTCTTTTCTCTTTCTTGTCTCCTGCAGTGCAGCAAGTGGGGGAGCATATTACAGGGGGGCATGTTTCAGCCCATTTCTGTTACTGCTCTTTGAGTCCTGTTGTTCCGCTCTGTCCTGTGGCTCCTGGGCTGGCCTGGCCCTACTGCTGCTTCCCATTGCATGGGGTGGCCACCCAGTGCTGGCAGAGGGTGGGAGGGCTATAGTGTTACAGCAGTTCAGGCTCAGGGAATCCTGAGGTCTGGGCCCCCAGAAGGGTCACCACTCTTCACTCCCACAGTCTCAGAGCATGTCACCACCCACAGTTCAGCAAGCCAGCCAGAAATGTGTTACAGCTCCTTTTACTCCTGCTGTTTGGCAGGTCCCAAGTTCTTGCCCGCATTCAGGAAGAATTTGGTTATATAAAAAACTGGAGGTTAAGCAAGGTGGAAAGGACCTTTTTTTTTTTTTTTTTTTTAGCAACAGAAAATCTCTCAGGAGACTTGAAGTGGGTAGCTCCTTTCTGTAGGCGGGACATCCTGATGAGTGTGGAGCCACCCAAAGTGAGTAGCTCCTATCTGCAGGCAGGTAGTCCCTATGAGTATCTGAGTCTGGTTGAGTATGGGGTGTTTACGGGCTCAGAATGGAAAAAGTGAGTGCTGATTGGTCTATGGGCAGTCATGGGTGTTACTGGAAAAAGCAGCAGTTGACAGAAAGGCATCAAGGAAGTTATCCCTCTGGGTCACGGACTTCACCTGGGACTGGCAGCCCAGCTCTCAGGCTTCAGGATATCTCTGACTTGACGGTGAAGTTTCACTGGGGACCTGCCTCTTTCCACCTAGGAACCTGAGTGTGTCCGACTGCCATCAACATGCCCTCTTTGGCACCGAGGCTGTCCACACTGAGGGGTTCTGGCAGGTCTGTACTGGGCTCCCTTCAGCATCCCAGCCTCCCTCCCATGCTCTTTGTGCCCAAAGTCTGGAGGGGGGCTGAGACGGCAGGGGGCTGGCACGCCAGCACCACATCCCAAACATGTACACACTCAGCTGGGTCATGACAGTGCAAGGGCTTGACCACAACTGTGCTCCACATCACAGAGGGCACCAGGAGCGAGGAGAGGCCAGGGTGCAGGAGCAGGTACTTCTGAGCCTGCAGGGGCAGGTGGCTTCTCAGTCCGCTGAGAGCACAGGGATGTCTGCACCTGGAGCCATGGCTAGGCGGCTGCAGTGGTGCCTGGGAGCATGGGATCCCATCTAGCCGACTTGTTAGGGCACAAAACTCTTACTCAGTTCACCTGTTCCTGGCTCCACCTCCCCTACTGCAGCTGGCATCCTTGCAGCAACTGCTCCAGATGGGCCACCATCACTATCACTAATGTTGTTTCAAGTTCACCAAGAATTCCTTCTATAGTGTCTCATATACTCAATTCTATCCACTGTGTTTTTTCATCTCAGACATTATTTTGCTTTTTACCATTTGATTTGTGTCTTTTTCGTGTCTCCCATGTCAATTTTAAATATTCTTGTTGAACACAAAATAGAGCTACCTTTTGACTTAGGAATTCCACTACTGGGTATCTACCCAAAGAAAATATATCATTACATGAAAAAGACAACTGCACTTGTATGCTTATCATAGCACTATTCATGATCGTAAAGTCATGAAGTCAACCTAAGTGTTCATTAATAGAAGACTGGATAAAGAAAATGAGGTATATAGATACAATGGAATACTATGCAACCATAAAGAAGAATGAAATTGTGTCTTTTGCAACAACATGGGTAAAGCTGGAGAGCATTGTCCTGAGTAAAATAACTCAGAAACAAAAAATCAAATATTGCATGTATTCACTTATAAGTGGGAGCTAAACAATGGGTATGCCTGGGAATTATAGCTATGAGGGACTCCAAAAGAGCTGATAGGGCAGAAATGAAGGTTAAAAATTACCTTTTGGGTACAATATTCACTATTTGGTTAGTGGGTACACTAGAATCCCAAACCTCACCATTACATAATATATCCACGTAACAAACCTGCACATTTACCCCCTGAAACTATAATTAAAAAAAGAAGATAAATATTCTTATGTGTTCCTCCTTTTTGAACATACGAATACTAATTATAACTGATAAAATAACTATTCTATCATCTGTGTTATTTTTTATCTATTTTTAGTGATTACTTTTTCCTCATCATAGTTTGTGTTTTCCTGTCTTTTACATGTCTGATAACTGTTAAGTTGTTGTCAGAAAGTATACATTTTACTTTTTTACGTGTTAAATATTTTGTATCTCTTTATACATCTTTACCCTTTGTTCTGTGACACACTTAAGTTATTGGAAACATTTTTATCCTTTAAAGACTTGGTTTTAAGTTTAGTTAGGCAGGCACAGAGTAGCTATTAGAGTAAAATTTGACTCACTATGGAAACAACATCCTTCTGAGTATTCTACCCAATATTTCCTGTTTTATTGACATCTTTGTTCTGGCTGGTGAGAACACAAGCAATTCCTAGCCATGTGTTAATGTCAGCAATTGTTCCACTTGCTCTTTCTAGAGATTCTTCACCAAAGCTCCTGATATTTTGCCATGCATATTCTCGGATTTTGGTCAACGTAAGACTCAATGGGGTCTCCCTGAGAATCTCTAGATTCCTCTCTCTCTCTCTCTCTCTCTCTCTCTCCCTCCCTCCCTCTGTGTGTATGTGTGTGTGTATGTGTATGTTTGTGTTTGTGTGTAATTCTTTCCTCTCTGGAGCTCCACCCTATGAATTCTAGCTGCCATTGTCTCCCCAAGTTCTACCACTGTCCCTTCAACTTAAGCGGCTACCAGGCTTTGTTTATATTTCTACTCATACTGTAGACTAGAATCTCCATTTGTTTCTCTTCCATCAGATATCATAGCCCCCTGTTGCCTTTTGTGTCGTTTCTGAAAACTGCTGCTTTATGTACTTTATCTAGTTCTTTGCTTGCCTAGTTCGGGAGGGTAAAAATATCCTCTATTACTTCTTCATGGCTGAAAGCAGAAGGTAGCATACATTGTTTTTATAGTTAGACAAATATAAAATATAAACTTATTATCTCCTTGATACAATTGAAAATTCATGGGTCAGTGAAAATATATTTTTCTAAAGCATGTTTTGGAGATAGGCAACCTGACCAGAATTACAATTCAGTGTCTACTGTCCATTTCTTCTGATTTATATGGGATAACTAGCATCAACACACAGATTCTCACTGTGCTTCTAGAGACTGGAGAGTTCAAGTCATTATTAAGAAGACCATAATTTTAATGTACTAAATATGGATATGGATAAATGTGGTAAGCATAAAATAAGATTCCTTAAAATTTTTAAGAATTATTTTTTGTTTACTTTAATTGAATATGACTGGGGAAGAGAACCGTTTAACCTGCAGATAAATCTATACAATAATTTTCTAC
Organism: Papio anubis; assembly: GCF_008728515.1. Taxonomy (NCBI): domain Eukaryota; kingdom Metazoa; phylum Chordata; class Mammalia; order Primates; family Cercopithecidae; genus Papio; species Papio anubis. The sequence continues at coordinate 47,842,840 of NC_044990.1, forward strand.
CAATACTCTTATAATAACATAGGAAGGAGGAAGTAAATGTACTTGAGAAAGTGTTTATGGATGCCTATATAGCATTGGTAGATAATGAGTAATTGTAACAAAAGAGCTAGAAAGAAAATGAGAGAATAAAAGTCAAACTAAGCAAACACAATTTATATTTTATCAATGTTCTGAGATCATGAGCACTGAAAACTATATACTGATTAAATTAAACTTAGTTTAGATTGCAAAAGGCAAGTATGGATGGAGTTCCAATGTTAGCAGATTTTAGAAGAGGAAAACTCTGGAAATAGTTTGGCCAAAATAATTAAAGGACAAGTTTATAAAATAAAAGATAATAATTGTTTATCTCCAAGACTCTGTTGAGAGTTATCTGTCATAGCAGCTTAACATAATTGATAGTTTCCCTGAGTTCACATCTATATATTTTACCACTTTTTGCAATATAATTAACCCTGAACTGAAAAATAAGTAATAATTTAAAATAACTATTCTACTACATATGAGGGGCTGTACTGTCTTTATATTTTATGGTCAAACAAAGTTGGTATATCAAAGAGATCCTGAATAAAATGGAATAGACAACATAAAATTTAATGTTTCTCCCATTAGAGTTTTAAATCAGTGATCCATTTTTGCTCTGCACAGACCCAAATGTCATTCAAGCAATCACTTCACAGTCCCATTTGGTGCTATTGTTGTTTTTATGGTTCAAGCCCACACCTGGTTCTAATAACCCAGGAGAAGAAAGAGTACTTAGAGGAAGTATGTTTGTCATGAATCCTAGATCTGGAATTGACATGTATTACTTCTGCTCATAGTCTACTGTTCAGAACTTAATTCACCCTTGATGAGGAACTATAGACCTATCTAGTTGAATTGCTTTATGCTAAGCCAAAGCTTTATTGTAACAATAGAGGAGATATGATTAGATAATTATGAGTCTCTACTATGATTCTATATGTCAAGTCCCAAATTTATATTCTTCTTAAAAAATCTATAATCAAGGGATAAAACCTCAAGTCAACCCAAAATCAATTTCCATCAAAGTTCATTTTCATCAACAGCTATGTCCATTTCACACTGTATCCCAAATTTTAATCACAGCATTCTACTGGTAGAACTTAAATCACACAAAACATTAGCTCCTCTCACCTACATGAAAATATTTCTAAAGATATATCCAAAATATTTCATTCACTCATTAAACACATTTTCTGCATTAAACAAACAAAATTTATTGAGCTAGTAGAATACCACACTGGGCACTTGTCTAATCAGACAAATTTTGAAAAAAAAAAAAAAAATGAGTCCTTTTGGACAAAGAATTAGATGAAGGAACTACCAAAGAGTCATATTTTACAGAAACTCAATATGATTGAATATGAGTGGAAGAGGAGGATGAGGGTCCACTTTCTGCAAGTGTGAAAATGTGGTGCTATTCACCAAGGAGGTATCAATGGTGGAAAAGGTTTCAGACAAATAATAACTTTCGGTTTTGTGATATTAACCTCGTGGCCCCTGTAAGACATTTGGGTAGATGCCTGGTAAATCAATGGAAATACAGGTTAAGAGCTCAGGATAGAGGTCTGATGTAAAATCATAATTTTGAGCTTGTTATCATATCAGCAGAAATTCGATGATACATGCGAGAAAGACTATACAGGGATAGAATAGCCACTGAGCCTTACATAACACTAAATTTAAACTACAGACAGAAAAAAAATCCAGTAAAAGAGAAAACTATGTCATAATCAGAGAATAGGAATAGATAATATATAATAGATAAAATAAATGTTGACTGAACTAAAAATGTGGTAATGTGTTGCACATACTTTTTGTAATATTGAATTTTTTTTCAAATTTTGTTAAAAGTGATATTTTTTAAAAAACTATGTATCTGTATTTTAAATTATCTCTTATAATATATTGAATAAAATGCCACATTCTAAAGGTATGAACAAATGTAAGATTGGTGATATAAGTTGTCAAAAGATTTCCAGAAGGATTTTAACAACTTATATCTCCACATTCTCTTAATGCACAGGACCATTACAAGCATTGATTTTTATCTTTTTACTTTTCTTTTAGCAAATTCAATAGGTAGGTCATGGTTTCTGAATATATTGAGCCATTGATTCTGTGTTTCTATGTACCACCAGTGACTTCACCATTCTATACTGAACCTAAATAGCTTACAATAGATATTACGCTTCATTAATTTTGATATTTTTATAATGGCTTGTTTTAATCAATATTATTTATGTATTTTTTCTACTTTGAGGTGGGACATTCGATAAAGCCTAATCACAACTGTTATTACTCCAAGTACTTTCTCATATATTACATAGGTATACCCAAAAATCCAACCAAAATAGTCCCATTTTATTGATATTACTAGTTATCTTCTTTTTAACAGAAATAAATGTGTCTCTTCTCTTTTTCTTTTCTTGTTATGATTTTCTTGCCTTGCCAAGTCAAATTCCACTCTAGAAAGGGCTATGTAATGAATCTAAATTTAAGTATTAGAAAGTACACACTCATTCCCTTCTATTATTTGTCTGTGATCCATTCTCATACTTGAATCCCCAGAACAAGTTAATTTACGCAGAAAGAACTATTTACATGATTTGAAAAGATTGAGGATCCAGGCTGATGCCATACAGCAGATATATATGGAGGTCTATGTGTATAGGATTCTTTATATAAATTGATAGCTAAATAGATTTTTACTAAAATTTACTATTTGCAATGCCACCCAATCTCCTGATTTATGTTTTGACTTTTAGACAAACTTCCTTGCTATATTTTTATAATACATATAATCAAAATAGTCAAAACAAAATAATATTTGATTTTAACTTAGTAATCTGAATATAAGACCAATATCTTTGATCATATAGCTACTGGTATTTGTTTTTAGTAATTAAAGGAATGGGAAGCACATAGAAAGTAGTAGCACATATACGTCATCAGGGATGGTACTTTGTCTATTTTTAATTTTTAGTGCCTATTGAAGGCCAAATGCAGTATTTTCTGAATAAACAAAATGAATGATTGTTTTATGAAGTGACAAGTTTTAATGATAAATTTAGCATCAAGAAAAAGATAAAATAGAAAGAATGCCTAGTTCTCCAAGGCTGTTTATATTTCTATATTCTTGTATTCCTTCCTTCTCATTCTCTTACTCTCACAGTTGGTTTATCACCGACTTTAGAACTTGGCAGTAGGAGTGCTACATTATAAGCATTTTGTTCAACAGTTTTAAATTATTTTAGTAGAAAGAAATCAATGCCTATAACAATTATTCTCCCTCTTGATTTAAGATGTTCTTCTGGTAAATCTTATCCTACTGCTACTGATATCACTTTTATTGCAGAAATTTTACATAGTCTCTAGGAACTTTTTTAGTCTACCACAGACAACACTTATTTTATTTAAAACCCTGACCATTCCACAATTCATCCAAAAACTTCATAGGGAGCAATGTCTGACTCAAGCTGAAATAACTAAACTGCCAAAAAAAAAAGTTCCTTTCCCAGAATATTATTTTTTAAACAGCAAAATTTCTGGTATCTATTTATTTATTTATGCCATTCTCATTTTAGGTTTAGAGCACTTGTAAAAGTAGAACAGCTGTAGGATCCATATTATATCAATAATTGATAGTGCTGTATGTACACCGCAAAACATTTTTGTCTGTAGATGCAAGCACCTGGGGAAAAGAAGCTCTGGATCAAAGTAGGCTCAGTCAGATCTCTAACAGAATTAACAAATAAAAGAGAGATAAGAGACTGGAGGAAGACTGATTTTAGCTAAGAAGATGTAACAACATATGGTAGCTCTGGCCGGATATGGTGAATTTCTAGATGATGCCATTAGAGTTCCCTAAATATAAGTCTGTATTTATCATATAGAAAATTACTCCAGCTTAAATAATTTTTTTTCAACAAAATTTTACCTACATTTAAAAAATAAGTTACTATTGCATACTATATTATAGTGAGTATAAAATAGGTTACTGAAATCCATATTTTTCAATTATGTAGAAGGATGATTATAGCATTGTATAAAAAAAGAAAATTGCATAATAATAACAAATACTCTTAATACAGCACTTTACAACCTGCAAAACAATGTACATTATTTATAAATACATACATGAAGTTAAATTATATTAAAATGTTTGGGAATTATAAAAATATAATTCACTAGCAGTGATCTCTGGGAAAAGACAGAATAAAAAGAGAAGATTACATGATAAAGTTATTGATAAGGTTCTACTTTTTAATTTAGGTGGTTAGATTATTCATTTTATTGTTTTATAGAAAGCACAGTACATAGACAATTACAAATACATTGTTTTAAAAATTAAAGTGTTGTGATAATGATTTTCTGAAACACCATACAAATAATTTTCTTTCACTATTGGTAAGCTGAGGATCCCTTAAATGGTGAATCAGGTAAGTTATATGGATAAGTTGTATTAATAATAGAAACGCATATGAAATGGCAAATTAAATAAACTTGAAGAGCTGTAGTAACCAGAGGAATATATAATACATAAAACATTGTCCACACTTTTTTAACAATGGGGGATCCATTTGAGCATGGTAAGGACAAAGCATAAAGCCAGTCAAAACTGTTTTTCTTTGGAACCACAGGAAGTAAAAGAGAGGGCTCAGAAAGGAAGGCTCTATGAATTTCTCCCCTGGAGAATCAATCGCTCCAAACACAGAGCCACCAGACGATAAACATAAACATCCGACTAGAGAACAACTTACAAGATGAGGAGGTCAAAGAGTAGAAATGCTGGAAATGGAGTTCAAACAAAATCTTTGAGGTATTATCCAATTTAAGAAGAAGTGGATTTAAGGGAATATTCTAAGCAGCAGAAATTAGATTGTAATCAAGAGCTAGGGTCAAAAGCTGGAAACAATATCAAATTCAGATAGATCGAGAGACATAAGCAGCATGTGAAATAAAGTTGTCAGACCTTTGTGGTGATTTTGGGGTACAAATACATGTGCTGACTGCCTGAGGTTTGCTGACTGCCTGAATCTCAACATTACAGAATAAAAATGGAAAAAGAGAGGAATCTGCAGGCATATTCCTTCACCACTACACCCATACTCATACATATACTCAGAAGCACACACCAGTCCTAGTGTTTATAATTGTCATTTTTAATAATATTTTGGGATAAACCTACACTATTAACAATAACAATGAAAAATAATCATGTTAATTATTATTTACTTATTTGCTTTCTCCTTCACAACAAAACAATTTTGTGGATGTAGGAAACTGCATTTTCTTCATTCTAATCCAAGGTCTAGCACAGTATGTGGCACATATTAGATGTTTTATAAAAATTTGCTGGCTGAATTTATGCCTTGAATTCTAGATTAAAATGTGAGTAATTAAATGAATCAGTGAATTAATAAGAACTGATCATTATGAGTCCTACTTTTATATAAAAACCTAATGGTTTCGGAAAAAGTATGAATAGAGCATGGATAGGATAAGCTGTTGAACCAGTTAGCAAACAGCATATAAGTGAAACAGTAATATGAGATATAGACTAAAATAAAAACAATACATAGCTAGTTAATATCTTTATATTTAAAATTTTGCTAAGTTTAACCAGAATATTTATTTTTATAATTCTTATTTTTAAAAGACACATTTAATCAATTTTAATTTTTTGTATAATATAGAATTGAAAATTCTTCCAAATACTGTATATAAAACAATATGTGTTGAAACAATATAATATGAATTTTATGTTTGTGGAAACAATATAATATGAGTTTTATGTTTATTATTACAATACACAATGTTTAAAATAATGTATGATGCATACCTAAAGTGTGTCAAATTGTTAAAAAGGTAACCATTTTGATAGGAATGCTGACTTTGCTTTTCTGTTATTGAACAATGTTAAGATAGATAATAATAGTAATATAGAGATCTGTTCTAAAAGATGAAAATAATATAAAAACATAGTTGTTCAATTTTTTTTTGTTTATAAAAGGAAGATTTTGGCTCAGCAGGTTCTTTGAAAATTCATGTGCCCCTTGCTCTATCTATCTATCTATCTATCTATCTATCTATCTATCTATCTATCTATCTAAAAGTTGAACCCAATGTTGAATCTTAAATAAATGAAAAGAATTCTAGTTCTATAACATATAAGCACATATATGACATTGTAGGAGTACTGAATTATATGACCAACATCAGATGTATTATAAGTTATATGACTAGTTTTACTTCTTTTTGTACAAGTTATTTCCTATATTCTTGCCATAATAGTTTCTATATGTAGCATACCTGTAATATCTTGCATAACATGGAAACAAATTGTTCTTGATTTTTATATAAACTTTTTTACTTTTTATTTTTGAGGATACATAATAGGTTTATATATTTAGAGGTACATGAGATATGTTGATACAGACGTACAATGCGTAATAATCACTTCAGGGCAAATAGAGTATCCATTACCTTAAGCATTTATCCTTTCTTTGTGTTATAAATAATCCAATTATATTCTTTAGTTATTTTAAAATATACAATAAATAAATTATTGTTGACTGTATTCACCCTGTTGTACTATCAAATACTAGATCTTATACATTATATCTAACTATATGTTTGTATTCATTAATCATCCCCACTTCCTTCTCTTTCCCTATTACCTGTCCAAGCCTCTGGTAACCATCATTCAACTCTCTGCCTCCCTGAATTCAATTGTTTTAATTTTTAGCTCCCAGAAATAATTGAGAACATGTGAAGTTTGTCTTTCTGTGCCTGGTTATTTCACTTAGGCATCATGACCACCAATTACATCCAAGTTGTTGGAAATGATAGGATCTCATTCTTTTCTATGGCTGAATAGTACTCCATTGTTTATATGTACATTTTTAATCCATTAATCTGTTGATAGATGCTTCAATTGTTTCCAGATTTTTGCTATTGTGAATATTGCTGAAATAAACATGAGAGTGTGTGATAAATAGAGTAAATCCCATTTAGTCATGATGAATGGTGTTTTTAGTATGTTGTTGATTTTGGTTAGCTAGTATTTCGTTGAGGAACTTTGGATTTAAAATTCATTAGGGATATGGGTCTGTAGTCTTCTTCTTCTTCTTCTTCTTCTTCTTCTTCTTCTTCTTCTTCTTCTTCTTCTTCTTCTTCTTCTTCTTCTTCTTCTTCTTCTTCTTCTTCTTCTTCTTTTCTCTTCTCTTTATCTTCTTCTTCTTCTTCTTCTTCTTCTTCTTCTTCTTCTTCTTCTTCTTCTTCTTCTTCTTCTTCTTCTTCTTCTTCTTCTTCTTCATGTGTCTTTGTCTGGTTTTGGTATTGGGATAATACTGGCCTTGTTGAATGAGTTTCAAAGTATTCCTTCTTCCTAATTTTTTGGAATAGTTTGAGTAAGTTTGGTATTAGTTCTTCTTAAATGTTTGATAAAATTCAACAGTGAAACCATTGGAACATGGACTTTTCTTTGTGGGAGACTTCATTATGATTTTTGATTTCTTTACTTGTTATGGTCTGTTCAGGTTTTGAATTTCTTTATGATTCAATCTTAGCAAGTCATATGTGTCTAGGAATTCATACATTTCTTCCAGGTTTTCTAATTTATTGGTATGTAGTTGCTCATAATACACCCTAATGATTCTTTGAATTTATGTGGTATCATTTGTAATGTATCATTTTTCATCTTTGATTTTATTTATTTGGGCCTTCTCTCTTTTCTTAGTATAACTAATACTTTGCCAATTTTATCTTTTCAAAAAAACTACTTTTCATTTCATTGATCTTTTGTAAACTTCATTTATTTCTACTCTGATCTTTACTATTTATTTGCTTTGCTTTTACTACTTTTGGGTTTAGTTTGCTCTTGCTTTACTAGTTCTTTAAGATGCACAATTAGGTTGTTTATTTGAAGTTTTTTTTTTTTTTTTTTTTTTTACTTTTGTGATATAGGAATTTATAGCTATCAAACTCCCTCTTACTACTGCTTTAACTATATTCCATAGGTTTCGATATGTTGCGTTTCCATTATCATTTGTTTCAGGCAATTTTTCAATTCCTTTCTTAATTTCTTCATTGACTCCCTGGTTATTCAAGAGTATATTCTTTAATTTGCATGTGTTTGTATAATTTGCAAAATTCCTCTTGTTACCGGTTTCTAGTTTTGTTCCATTATGGCCAGAGAAGATACTTGGTACTATTTTATTTTTTAAAATATTTTAAGACTTGTTTTGTGGTCTAACATACAATCTATTCTTGAGAGCTGAGGAAAAGAATGTATGTCCTGCAGCCATTGGATGAAATGTTCTGTAAATGTCTGTTAGGTCTAGAGTAAAGATTAAGTCGGTTGTTTCTTTTTTGATTTTCTGTCTAGAAGATCTGTCTCATGCTGAAAGTGGGGTATTGAAGTTTTCAGCTATTATTGTATTAAGGTCTATCTCTACAGCTCTAATATTATTTGCTTTATTATTTTATATATCTAGGTGCTCCAGTGTTGTGAGAATATATATTTAAATAGTTATATTTTATTGCTGAATTAACTCCTTCCTCATTATGTAATGATTTTCTTTGTTCTTTTTGATAGTTTTTGTCTTGAAATCTATTTTGTCTGATATAAGTATAGCTATTCCTGATTTTTATTGGTTTCCATTTGCATGAAATATCTCTATTTATTTTTAGTCTGTATGTGTCATTATAAGTGAAGGTTTTTCTTTTCTTTTCTTTTTTTATTTTATTTTTTTATTTTATTTTTTTTTTTGTAGGCAACAGTTAATTGAGTCTTTTGTAAAGGATCAGTTTAGCCACTATATCTTTTGACTGGAGAGTTTAGTCCATTTAAATCCAATGCTATTATTAAGTAAGGACCTATTCTTGCCATTTTGTGGTTTGTTTTCTGCTTGTTTTGTGGTTTTTCTCTTCCTTCATTTTTTCCTTGCTCTCTTTCTTTTAGTGAAAGTAATTTTCTCTGGTGGTATGATTTAATTTTTCGCTTTTGATTTTTTGTGTATCTGTTGAATATTTTTTGATTTGGGATTACCATGAGGCTTACAACTAATATTGTATAACCCATTATTTTAAACTTATAACTTAACACAGATTTTATAAACTAGCAATCAAGTACTAATAAAAACTATACACACTAGCTCTGTCTCATCACTTTTTAATATTTTGTTGTTTACTCACCACAATTACAGTGTTATGATAGTCTGTGTTTTTCTGTGTACTTATTACCAGTGAGTTTTGAACCTTCAAATAATTTCTTGATGCCTTTTTTTTTTTTTTTTTTTTTTGACAGAGTCTTTCTCCAGATTGTAGTGCAGAAGCATGATCTTGGCCCGCTACAGCCTCAATTTCCTGGGCTAAAGAGATCCTCCTACCTCAGCCTCCCAACTAGCTGGGACTAATTTTTTAGTATTTTTTTATAGAGAGAAGATCTCACCCCGTTGGCTAGGCTGGTCTCAAACTCCTGGGCTCAAATGAGCCCCCTGTCAAAGTGCTGGCATTACAGACATGAGCCACCACACCCAGACTCTTATTGTTCATTAACGTCCTTTTCTTTGGGATTGAAGAACTCCCTTTATCATTTCTTATAGGACAGGTCTGGTGTTGATAGCATCCTTCAGTTGCTGTTTGTCTTCTAAGTCTCTATTTCTCCTTCATGTTTGAAGAATATTTTCACTTATCACTTAAGATACCATTCTAGGGTTTGAGTTCCTTTTTTTTTTTTTTTTTTTTTCCAGCAGCGCTTTAAGTATGTCATGCCACTCTCTCCTGGCCTGTAAGGGTTCCACTGAAAAGTCTGCTTCCAGATGTATTGAAGACACATGTATGTCACTTATTTATTTTATCTTGTGGCTTTTAGGATACTTTCTTTATCTTTGAACTTTAAGAGTTTCATTATTAAATGTCTTAAGGTAGTGGCATTTGGGTGAAATGTGCTTGATGTTCTAAAACCTTTTTGTACTTGAATACTGATATTTTTTTCTATAGGTTTGGAAAGTTCTCTGTTTTATTATCCTTTATAATAAACTTTCTATTCCATCTCTCCCTCTCTCTCCTTTTTAAGGTGAATTATTCTTAGATTTACCCTTTTGAGTTTATTTCCTCAATCTCGTAGGTGTACTTCATCCTTTTTTATTATTTTAATTTTTGTTCCTCTGATTGTGTGTTGTCAAACAGCCTGTCATCAAACTCACTAATTCTTTCTTCTGCTTTATCAATTCTGTTGTTAAGAAGCTCTGATGCAGCCAAACACCGTGGTTCACACCCATAATCCCAGTATTTTAGGAGGCCGAGGTGGGCAGATCACAAGGTAAATAGTTCGAGACCAGCCTGGCCAACACTGCGAAACCTGGTCTCTACTAAAAATACAAAAAATTAGCTGGGCGTGGTGGCAGGCACCTGAAACCCCAGCTACTCGGGAGGCTGAGGCAGGAGAATTGCTTGAACCCAGGAGGCAGAGGTTGCAGTTAGCCAAGATCATGCCACTTCACTCCAGCCTGGGCAACAGAGTGAGACTCCATCTCAAAAAAATAAAAAAAGAAAAAGAAAAAGAGACTCCAATGCATTCTTCAATATGTCAATTGCATTTTCAAATCCAGAATTTCTGCTTGATTCTTTCTAATTATTTCAATTTCTTCATTAAATGTATATGATAGGATTCTGAATCCCTTCTCTGTGTTATCTTGAATTTTCCTGAGTTTCTTCAAAACAGCTACTTTGAATTCAGTGTCTGAAAGTTCACATATCTCTGTATCTCTGGAATTCATTCATGGCATTTTATTTTGCTTGTTTGGTGAGGTCATGTGTTTCCTGGATGGTGTTGATACTTGTGGATGTTTGTCTGTGCCTGGCCATTGAAGAGTTGGATATTTAGTGTACTCATTGCATTCTGGACTTGTTTGTTTCCATCCTTCTTGCAAAGGTTTTTCAGGTGTTTAAGAACCTTGGGTGTTGTGATCTACATTTTTGGTCACTTCAGCCATATTTGCATTAGGGGGCACCGCAAGCCTAGTATCACTGTGGCTCTTGCAGACTCACAGAGGTAGTGCTTTTGAGGTCTTGGATGCTATCTGAAGAATTCTCTGGATTATTCTTTTTCTCTTCCCTTACTTTCCTTCAAACAAATCGAGTTTCTCTCTCTCTCTCTCTCTTTCTCCATGCTAAGCTACCTGGAGCTTGGGGAGGGGCGACACAAGTACTCCTGTGGTCAGCACCACTGGTACTATGCTTAGTAAGACCTGAAATCGGCACAGCACTGAGTCTCATCCAAGGCTTTCTGTAACCACTACCTGGCTACCACTTGTGTTCGCTCAAGGCCCTAGTGCTCTACAATCTGCCAGTGACAAACCCAGGCAGTCTCGTGCCTTTCTCTTGAGTGTGGTGAGAGCCCCTGGCCCCAGGTCCAGAGATGCCATCTGAGATCCAGGGGCTGCAGTTGGAAACCCTGGGAATCTACCTGGTGCTCTACTCTACTGCAGCTGGGTTGGCACCCAAGACACAATACAAAGTCCCTTCCATTCTTCTCTTTCCTTTCCATAAGCAAAGGAGTCTCCCCCAATGACCACCATCACCCTGGGGCCATGGCAAGAACCTCCTGGCTATTACCAATATTCCCTCAAGGCCCAGGGGCTCTTCAGTCAAGTTGTGGTGAAGTCTGCCAGGCCTCAGACACTCCCCTCAGGAGAATAGGCTCCCCTCTGTTCCAGTATAGATCCAGAAATTCTGTCCAAGAGCCAAGGCCTTGAATTGTTACTCCAAGAGCAGACTTGGTACTCTACTCCACTGTGGCTGAGCAGCTACCTAAGCTGCAAGACAAAGTCCCCTTTATTCTTTCCTCTTATTTTCTCAAGCAGAAGTCTCTCCCTTGAGCCACCATAGCTGGGAATGTGCTGGGTCACACCTGACGCCAGCACATCTCAGAGTCTCACCCAAAGTCCATGGTGAGTACTACCTGGCTACCACTTCTGATTATGTAGGGCCCAAGAGGCCTTTGGTCAGCAGATGATGAATCCTGCCAGGACTTGATCCTTCCCTTCAAGGTAGCAGGTTCTTTTCTGGCCCAGGGTGTGTCTAGAAATGACATCCATGTGGTAGGGTCTGGAATGGGGACCTCATGACTCTGCCCAATGCCCTTCTCTACTGTGGCTGAGCTGGCATACAAGTTGTAGGACAAAGTCCTCTTTACACTTCCCTCTCCTCTCTTCAAGAAGAAGGAAGAAGTGTCTCCCAAAGCTGCAAGCTGCATTGCCTGGGGTTGAAGGAGGAATGATACAAGCACTCCCTTGGCCATCTCGACTGGTGTCTCACTAGGTTGTGTGCCCCTCAAGTCTACTGGTTTGAAGCTCAGCACAGCATCAAGAATTGCCCAGGAATTGCAGTCCTTATAGTTCAGACTGCCTTTTGAGTTTATTTATAACCCCAGAGCCTTTGAGCCTGTGGTACCAAGGTTTGCGAGAATTCAGGTTCTGACCATTGGAACGAGCTAGAGCGGATTTCCCTCTAGCTAGAGCTTATCTAAAAGCTCTCTCCACGGGCACTGGCTGAGTTCTTCCCAGTGATGCTTTCCACTGTGACATGGCAGTACTGAGTGCCAATGCAAAGTCCCACAATCCTTGTGCTCTCCCTCCCGCAGATGCACAGATTCTCTCTAGGCAACATGGCCACTGCTTGGGGATGAGGGAAGAGTGGCATCAGTAATTGAGAAGTGCCTCTTATGGTGATATAAAGTCAAAGTCATGTACTATAATCACTTACCTGAATTTTGGTTCTTATTAAGGTGCTTTTATTTTGTATGGATAGTTGTTAAATTTAATGTTCCTATGGGGAGAACAATCAGTGGAGGTTTGTATTTGGCCATCTTACACTACCTCAAAGCAAATTGTTAAGTACCCTTCTTTTTAGATAATTTCCTATCCCAGAATATTTTCTTTTTGTGGTAGTTATTTCTAGATAATACACAAGTTTCATGTGATGTAATACTTGAACTTTTTTTTTGTCACATTCAGATTTCACTTTGTAAAACTAAAGCATTATTGTACAAATTAGCTTTTGTTACTATATATACTAAATAAATATTTAAGAGGGTAGAGTTCCTTTAACTATTGTGCTATTAATGAAGTTACAATACATTAATTTTGATTCCACTGCTTCTATTTTTTATTTTAATATACAAAATTTTTTATATTAATTGCCTTCATCGAGTAATTTTGTTGTAGTTCCTTTATATAATAAAAAATTAAGAAAGAAAGCCACTACTTCACTGAAAGTCTTGGAGTTCTGTGAACCATTCTGTCTCTCTCTCTGTCTCTCATGCACATACACACACACACACAAACACACACACACACAGTAGATCTACTACTCAAAAGAGTAGAGTAGTGGCAGTTTCAGCTTATAGAAAAGATTAAAACTCAGCCTTCAGGGCTGGAAATTGCCATATATCCTATTAAGATTTTTCTCTCAGCATTTTTATTGCTCTACTCTGATGGAAAAAGTGCAAATTACTGCCAAAGAGGAAAACTCACTGAGTTTTTATGGTCCTCACTTTGTTATCTGTTATTTTAGCACCTATGGATTTGTAAACTCTATCCACATGAATCTAAAAGAAAGAAAAAAATGAAGCCTGGATTCTATGTATTGGCAGGGAGCAGTTCAGTTTTAAATGAATACTATATTAAGAAATCTATCACATTGCACAAGAAAAATTCAAATGCTTAAAGATACTAGAATTATTGAAAAATATATTATTTGATCTTTTTGTTTCTTATGTTTTGAACCAAAAAATAATAACTATGTGTAAAAAGTTTCACTTTATTCTTTTCATGCAATTTTAGTGTAGGTTAAAATTAAATAATTATTATATTCTATTTATTTAGAATTCGACGTTTTCTCTTTTGTTAATGTTTTGGGTACAAATGTTATTCTAACTCATAATAACCCAACTCAGACATTAATATAAAACAGAGTTTAAAATAGCTAGTTTATTATCAATGAATGTGGGATACATACATGCCGCAGGACAGGAAAGGCGGGTGGAAAACAGCCATATCATAAAAATGTTGTATGTATTTACCTAATGTAGTATATGATTGTTTTCAAATATTTGATTATATTTTTCAGTGTGCAGGCTGAAGAGCATTGTATTAGTTCAACCCTTAGCGTTTTCCTGAAGCCCAAAGGTGAAAATAGTAAACATTTTAAATTAAAGTGAACTTTCACATTAAAAGAGGTAGAAAAGAACTTTTGTTGTAGAGATTCTTAAAGTCAAAAATATCAGTCCAGTCCTTTAATATTCTAAGATAATAAAATGTAATATTAATAATATATTATGTTGTCCTAAGTTTTCTTTTCTTTAGCAAAGAAGACAAATTTTCTAGAAATTAGAAGAAACTTTTTTCTCTACCCACTTTTCCTCTGAGAGCAAGCCCTAGGGGACATCAAAGCAAATTTATATTCACTCCTAGTTACAGCCAGCTGAGGCTTGACAAGAATAATCTCCTTGAAGTGATTCTCTTTGCTAATACTTTATACTTATCACTGTCAAGTAGTTATTTTCATTGACATCTGGCAGAATTTCAGAGTTTACCATGTTGTCTAACACCTGCCAAGGTTTATGCATATAGCTCAGAAATTTATTAGGAACTGCTCAAATTAATTAGTGTTTCATTCAGTAATTGGATAGTAGTCTTATATATTGATACACATATCTTATGACAAAAATATTTTCCCATACTATTAAAATAAACTACACTACATTTAGACATTGTTGAATGGTAACTATTTTTAGTCATATATCTATCTATACAACAGGTTCAGATTTCTGTACTTCTTATATTTACTTTACTTCCACTATCAAAAATAATCCATAGTGGAAAAAATAATCATTTGTAAATTAAAAAAATAATTTATTTATGTTGATATCTAAATCCTTTCTCAGTGCTTTTTATGGTATAAGCTGTATTATTAAGAAAATAAAGAATATGGCTAAAATAAAATCTATATTATGTATGCTTGTTTTACTAACATTTTATCTATATTGTAACCATTAGTTTTATGTTTACAACTTTGATTCTCCACTGAAACTGGGAATTCACACTCCAAGTAATTCTCTTCTGTGTATACAAATTCAACATATACAGAGTAGAATTTTTAGGCTTTATAAAAATATATCTCTGCCTCAACTTTACCAACACAAGGGATTATTACAATATTTTGACAGTTTTGGATTTTGTCCTTATGAAAAGCCAAAAGTATTTTTGTCTGCTGCTTCTAGCTACAGTAATTATTATATCTCAAAAAAAAAAAAAGTTTTCACTTCATTGATTTTAAGTTTCATAATTTAAGGTTTCCTTCTCTCCAATTTATTAATTCATAACAATGCAGACAGCAAAGACATCTTCAAATGAACTTGCTTGAACTCAGAGATTTGGTTAGATTCAGATATTGGCTTGCAATGAATAAAAGAGTGATAATGAGAAGGAGAGAAGAAAGAATTCCTTCTTTTGGCCACATTCACTGTATTCTCTCCTGGGGGTAGCTTCTTAAAGTCTTCCTTTTACCAAATTCCAGTGAATTTGTTATGATAAGTAAAAATTTCCTGTATCTGTGCTTTATTCAATCATAAGGAGTTTTTGATGGTCACTACAACCATTTTACAACCCATTATATATGGCAATACCATTACCTTGACATTTCTTGACATACTTAATTTTCTATTAATATGGTTTGTATCTGTGTCCCCACCTAAATCTTATGTTGAATTGTAATCCCCAGTGTTGGAGGTGGAACTTAGTGGTAGGTAATTAGATAATGGAGGCAATTTCCCACGAAGGATTTAGCACCATTCTCTTAGTGCTCTTCTTGTGATAGGGTTCTCAGGAGATCTGGTTGTTTAAACGTGTGCAGCATCTCACCTATCTCTCTCCTCCTCCTGCTCCTGCCATACCAAGATGCCTGCTCCAGCTTTGCCTCATGCCATGAGTAAAAGCTCCCTGAGGCCTCCCCAGAAGCAGATGCTGCCATGCTTCCTGCAGAGCCTGCAGAACCATGAGTCAATTAAACTTCTTTGTTTTTTATAATTTAATCAGTCTCAAGTATTTCTTATTAACAAAGAAAAGTGGACTAATATAGAAAACTGGTACTAAGAAATAGGGCATTGCTATAAAGATACCTGAAAATGTAGAAGCAGCTTTGGAACTGGGTAATGGGCAGAGGTTTGAAGAGCATGGAGGGCTTAGAAAAGGAATAGAAGATGAAGAAAAATTTGAAACTTTCTAGAAACTTGTTAAATCATTGTGACCAAAAGTCTGACAGTGTTATGGACAATGAAGTCCAGGCTGAGGAGGTCTCAGATGGAAATGAGAAACTTACTGGGCACTGTAGTAAATGTCATATTTGCTATGCTTTAACAAAGAGCCTGGCTGCATTGTATTCTTGCTCTAGCAATCTTGGAATTTTGAAACTGAGATAGATGATTAAGAGTATTTGGCAGAAGAAATGTCTAAGCAGCAAAGTGTTCAAGAAGTGGCCTGGCTGCTTCTAAAAGCCTGTGCTCATTTGCATAAAGAAAGAAATGACCTGAAACTGGAACTTATATTTAAAAGGGAAGTAAGGCTGGGTGCAGTGACTCATGCATGTAATCCCAGCACTTTGGGAGGCTGAGGCAAGCAGATGACTTGAGGTCAGGAGTTGAAAACCAATCTGGCCAACATGATGAAACCCTGTCTTTACCAAAAATACACACACACACACACACACACACACAAAAAAAAAAAAAAAAAAAATCCTAGCTGGGAATGGTGGCACACGCCTGTAATCCAGCTACTCAGGAGGCTCAGGCTGGAGAATCGCTTGAACCCAGGAGATGGAGGTTGCAGTGAGCCAAGATTCCACCACTGCACTCCAGCTTGTGCAAAAGAGTGAGACTCCTTCTCAAAAGTAAATAAATAAATAAATAACAAATAAATAAATAGGAAGCAGAGCATAAAAGGTTAGAAACTTTGCAACCTGGCCATGCAGTAGAAAGGCAAAACCCATTTGCTGGGCAGGAATTCAAGCAGGCTGCAGAAATTTGTCTAAGTAAAGAGAAGCCAAGTGCTAATATTCAAGACAGTGAGGGAAAGGTCTTGAAGGTATTTCAGAGACCTTCTTGGCAGCCTCTCCCATCATAGGCCTGGAGGCCTTGGAGGAAAAATTGGTTTTGTGTGCCAGGGACAGGTCCCTGATGCCCTGTGCAGCCTCAGGACAATGTTCTCTGAATCCTAGCCACTCCAGCTCCAGCTGTGAATCCAAGGGGCTCAGGTATAGCTCAGACTACTGTTACAGAGGGTGCAAGCCATAAGCATTGGTGGCTTGCATATGGTGTTAAGCCTGCAGGTGTGCAGAGTGCAAGAGTTGAGGCTTGGGAGCCTCCACCTACATTTCAGAGGATGTATGGAAAAGCTTTTATGCTCATGCAGAATCCTGCTGTAGGGGCAAAGTGCTCATGTGTAACCTCTACTAGGGCAGTGCAAAGAGGAAATCTGGGGCTTGGGGCCTCAATTACAGAGTTCTCACTAGGATGCCCCCTAATGGAGCTTTGAAAAGATGACCACTGTCCTCCAGACACCCAAATGGTAGATCCACTGGCAGCTTCCAATGTGTGCCTGAAAAAGCCAAAGGCACTCAATACTAGCCCATGACAGGAGCTGCACCCTGAATAGCCACAGGGGAAGAGCTGCCTAAGGACTTGGAAGCCTACTGCTTGCATCAGTGTTCTCTAGATGTGGGACATGGAGTAAAAGGAGGTTATTTAGGAGCTTTAAGATTTAATGACTCCCCTGCCAGGTTTTGGAACTTCATGGGTCCTGTAGCCCCTTTGTTTTGGCCATTTTCTTCCTTTTAGAATATGAGTATTTAACAAATGCCTATATGCCTATACCCCCATTGTATCTTGGAAGTTTTTTTTTTTTTTTTTTTTTTTTTTTAACCAGGCTCATTGGTGGAAAGGATTTGCCTTGTCTCAGACGATATTTTGGACTTTGGATTTGTGAGTTAATGCTAAAATAAGGTAGGACTTTGGTGGACTGTTGGGAAGGCCTAATGATTTTTTTTTTTTTTTTTTAAAGAGTCTCATTCTGTAGCCCAGGCTGGAGTGCAGTGGTGTGATCTTGGCTCACTGCAACCTCTGCCTCCTGGGTTCAAGTGATTCTCCTGCCTCTGCCTCCCAAGTAGCTGGGATTACAGGCATATGCCACCGCGCCCAGCTAATTTTTGTATTTTCAGTAGAGATGGGGCTTCACCATGTTGGAGGGGCTGGTTTCAAACTCCTGACCTCAGGTGATCCACCTGCCTTGGACTCCCAAAGTACTGGGATTACAGGCGTGAGCCACTGCTCCTGCTAGCATAATGCTATTTCGATTTGTGAGATGGACATGATATTTGCTGGGGCCAAGGGTGGAATGATATGGTTCAGATCTATGTCCCTGCCCAAATCACATTTCAAACTGTAATCCCCAATGTTGGAGTTGGGGCCTGATGGTAGGTGATTGGATCATAGGGTCAGTTCCTCCTGAATGGTTTAGCACTACCTCCCTTGTGCTGTTTTCTTCATAGAGTTATCACAATATCTGACTGTATAACCCTTTTCTCACTTAGAAAAAAAATAATAATAAGTGCATCTCACTGCCAGTGCTCATTTAATTTTACATAAATTTTAAATGTATTTAATTTTACATAGGCATGCTCTTTTAGGCTGAAGAAAATATGACTGATTTCAGTGTGAAAATAAAATATAAAAACCATATTGGAGTTATTTCCAAGGAGAACTAACATCAGAATCATCTGAATTATCAGAATCATCTACTTTGAAAAAAATTAGAATCATGAGATGAATCTTTTGAACAATTGTTCGAGAATGCTGTTAACATCACACATAAGAATGCTATGTTTTCTAGGATTTGACACTTTCAGAGATCAAGAATTACTATATTTTGTAAACAGAAATACCACTACTAAGAACAGAGTACTATAAACAGAATAATATCTTTTGTTTCCAGAATTGATATACAACAGCAATGTGAAAATAATAATAAAAGCGAGATATTTTGTGGCAAAGTTATCTCAGGGTAAATGTTGCAGCTGCAAGTGCCACTGGCAGTATTCTCAGGGCAAGTGAAAAAGGGATAAAAGCATGTAGCAGCTCCCACCTCTCTCTTCCTCCTGCTCCTGCCATGTGAAGATGCTTGTTCCAGCTTTGACATGAGTAAAAGCTCCCTGAGGCCTCCCCAGAAGTGGATGCTGCCGTGCTTCCTGGACAGCCGGTGAAACAGTGAGCACACTCAATCTCTTTACTTATAAATTACTTAGTCTCAGGTATTTCTTTATAGCAATGCAAGAATGGACTAATATGTCTATATATTAAATTTAAGCATTTATGAGATTTTGGTAAAAACATAGAATTAAAATGAAACACAAGCATGGCATATCCTTCCACAGTTCCCTAGATTTTTCTAGCTGGTTGTCTAAATGCAATTTATAAATGATCTATTGAAATAATATATTAGAATAATAGACAATGTCTAATCTAAACTCACGTATGCCAAATAAGCAAAATAAAACTTTTAGAGAAAACCCATAGTACTTCACTGTTTTTGCTCAGAGGAAAACAGAAATACACATAGCTGTTCTTTTTAAGTAAATTCACATCAGCTGGACTTTAATAGGCACATGTCTTTATAAAAGGTGAAACAAATATATGATGTTTTGCAAGCTTTTCTTTCATGTTTTCAGCAATTTAATAACAGAGCCACAAAAATATCTCTATATAATTCTCTCTGTTTTGTAATTTAATGGGCTATCTTTATATCTATACACACATCTGTATGTGTGTGTATATAGAATAAGATATTCAACTGTTAAATCACTATACATGTATGTATATATAGCATTTTTTATATACATATGTTTTATATGTATGAGAAATTTGATGTTTATTAAAGTACTAAAAGCCTGAAAGGAAAACATGTAAATAATATATAACTAGTTCAAAGACATGATCAGTAGTGCTATCTGCTATTGGAT
Source organism: Papio anubis (assembly GCF_008728515.1). Classification (NCBI taxonomy): domain Eukaryota; kingdom Metazoa; phylum Chordata; class Mammalia; order Primates; family Cercopithecidae; genus Papio; species Papio anubis. The sequence continues at coordinate 47,862,940 of NC_044990.1, forward strand.
ATTTTCCACCAATTATGTCTTAAAATGTATATTTGATTTCTGAAGTAATATTAACCATATTTTAAGCTATAAGAAAATGAATATTAAAATATTTAAATGACTTGATATAATTTTATAAATAATATGATGTATTTTTCTTTCTTGATAGCCCCCAAACTACTAGCATACCACTCTGTATCTCCATTTCTTTGAGAATGTTCATCATGTTATTTGATGTCCAGGAAGAAGGAGGGGAGACAATTTGCTGTCTTTCACAATTGATCAGGATTACATAGCATTTATTTGAATGTGGTAGAAAATAAATATGGAATAGCTCTGCTAAATGTAAATGTAATATGGTAAATATATTACAAACAATTCTGATTTTCAATCAAATCACTTTAAAAATTAGAGTTTCTTTTGTACAAAAAGAGTAAAAGAAATGACACAAAGGTGGAAATTACAGAATTATTAAAGTAAAATTAAACATTAGATACACTTTATATTTGAAGTACTATAGTATTTTAGGTAATGATAAGGCTTTTTTGGGTGTAATAATATTATATTATATGGCTTAAAATATTATGTTGCAATAACAATCATCTTTAGAAAACACAAAATCCCATTTTAGAGGTTTTTTCATTGGTTCACAGAAACTGCTATCATAGATACCAGAATGAAGACATAATTCACACATATATTCAATATATAAGAAGATTATTGGGCATTTTAAATTAAAGTTAAAAGTATAAGAATCAACATTTTTTATTTTCAAATAATCCAGGGCACCCAGAGTTTTAAAGAAAACTATAAAATATACATATAAACTGTTACGATGCATCATATTCTTCTCAGAACCCTGAAAATTGTAATTGACATGTTCTGTTCATGAAGATATAGTATTATTTCAAGGAATGAAAGCAGGTTCACTGTGCACTGGTTACCATGCCAATTTTTATCACTTGCACAGGTCCCGTGAGACAGAAAACTCACACAAATTACAAGAAGCAGATTTATTGCTTAAAGATAGGCAGCAAGGGGAAACAGAAGCCTCGGCTTCATTTTGAGCCAGTTTCTCAAAGCTCAGAAAAGCTTCCCAGCACAGATGGAATCAGTCTGCGTGTGTCCCCACTTGCACCACAGTGGGAGGACCCTGAAATGCAGCCCACCTTGGGTTTTATACCCTAGGGGTTACATGACATGCCACACTTAATCAATGAAAAACATTCTGTTTCTAGGTGTGACAGAGACCAGACCACTCTGGCCAGTTCCCCATAGTCTCAAAATGTTGCATTCCTGGCACATTCTATAGTTATTTTTGAGACCTACTAGTAAGAGAGAGAGAAAAATTGGGTCAGTCCACGGCCACTCAGAGAACTATCCTGCAGGAATTGACATTTTCATAGTCATTCAATATGTCATTATGAGCTTGCCACTGTACTAGATTGTATCAGAACACATATAATGTAGATATATTCCTTACCTTTGTGTTTCTTACAGTATAATAGGAGGCTAATTGGACAAATAAAATATTACTACTAGAAAGTGAAGAAATACACTCTTAAGAAACAATGTGACTGAATCAACAAGCACAAAGTCAAGTGATAATGAAAAACTAGCAAGAATAATTGGGCTCTAGGTGACATTCTGTCATTGCTTATGTGTAACCATTGCTAAGTTTTCTAACTTCTAAGAGCTATAAATTACCTATGAAATGAGAAGGCTGATTTAATTTCCCCAGAGTTTTTTTCAACCATCAAAATATTATGCCATTCTAAAAATTATTATTGTTATGTATTGATTTTTGTTCAATTGTGTAGCCAACTCCCTAGAGCAATCAGCATTTTTTTTTTTTTTTTTAGACAGAGTGTTGCTCTGTCACCCAGGCTGGAGTGCAGTGGTGAAATCTCAGCTCACTACAACCTCCACCTCCCAGGTTCAACTATCCTCCCTCTTCAACCTCCCAAGTAGCTGGGACCACAGACATGTGCCACCACACCTGACTAATTTTTGTATTTTTAGTAGAGACCAGGTTTCACTATGTTGGCCATGCTGGTCTCAGACTGTTTACCTCAAGTGATCCACCTGCCTCAGCCACCCAAAGTGCTGGTATTATAGGCGTGAGTAACCATGCCTGGCAAATAATCATGTTTATTGAAGCCAACATGAATAGGTCAATCACCAATAAGGTGATTGGGACATTCTGTTAAGTTGGAAATGATGGTAAGTTAACCAAATCAATATGTTATGTACAAAGTTGGATACATGTGTGTGAAGCGAAACATTAAGGTTTCTGATGGAGAGACCTATGTAAATTTATGTTGTTGCCATATGTTTGGCATTCAAACTATGTAATTGTTGACATTATATGGAGAGAGGTAAAAAGGAAGAGAGGTTAGGAATGAATGTCAAGATAGGTATAGGAAGTAGAAGTAGAGAAGCGACCAGAATCATGATATAAAACACAGATGTTCTGTATACCAGAGCCAGAGAGAAGAGACTTTTAAAAGAAGGGAATAGTCTACCCTGTCACAGGTAGCTGAAATACTGAGTAGAAATCAGTCATTTGACAAATACCTACTGCCCTCCTACTATGTACCAGCTAAATTCTAAGCACCTAGAATGTACCAGAAAAGAAACAAAATCTCCCTCCCTTGTGGAACTTTCTGTTCCTCAAATTGGAGACAAATAAATAATAAAAATGTTAGTGAAGTAAATCACCAAGTATTTTGGAAGGTGACGAATACTATGAAAAATAATGTAGAGCAGGTAAGAAATTTGGGAGTACAGCAACCTAGCAGAGTTTAGCAAGGGATGAGATCAGAGAAATAATGGTAATTGGCTTTCACTCAGAGTTTGAACAGATTGGTGACATGATATGAGTTGTATTTTGAGAGATTTATTCCTGTAACTTTTTATAAAATCTGCTTTCAGGCAGACAAATGTGGAAGCCTATTTCCATTTAAAGGCTATTACTATTGTCCACAAGAGAAATGATGGCTTTGACCAAAGTGCATAGGAAAGGCAAAATGTGGATAAGTTTTGAAAGAAGTTCCAACAAGATTTCCACACAAATTGAATGACAGCACAGGCAAAAAGGGGGAATTCAAGGATAGTGCTAAAGTTTTGTTTATTTTTCCTGGCCTGAGCAACTAGAGTGATGGGATACCATCAACTGATGTATGACAGACTGAGACTGGATCTGGAGACGTTCAAGAGTTCAGTTGTGCCTCTGACATATTTAAGATATTTGTCATTTAGAGGCATTGTAGGGAAAGTTTAAAATGTGGATGTAAAGAACTGAATAAAAAATACGAGCTGGAGCTATCAATGTAGAAGTTTTTAAACATATAGATAGTATTTAAAGACATAAGACTGGGTGCGATTACCTAGAGAATGAGTATAGACATAAAAGATATCTTGGGTATTGCAAGAAAAAGTAAAGAATCCATCAAAAGATACTGCTTACTTTGGCTGCCTGTGACATAGTGCTCATTTATATGTTGAAGAGGGGCTCTCAGAAGTAAGTAACAGGCAAATAAGAAAAGTAATGTTAAACCATAATATACACTATTTTATTTGGTTCTCTTAACAACTCTACTAATGAATTGTGTAATTATTTTCATTTCAAATCATAAAAATTTGTTCAAGGACACACATTGAATAACTAACTGTCGTGTGTTATCAAGTTTTTAAATACTAGGCAGTATTATAGCTTATACTGCTCTTGTATTGATCTCTCCCCTAAAAAACTAAATAAAATAAATAGGGCAGAGAAAAAAGACAGCTACAAAATTATGCACTGATTGGACACTCATATGCATCTATTCAATCAATAAATACATGTATTTGTTGATTGAACAAAACCATTCAGTGCATTGTTGCTTGGAAATTTAAAAGGATATTCTATAAAAATCTGAATCAAATCTCAGAACTTCTAATCAGAATTTGGGTCTCATTAAGTACTTTCATTCCTTTATATTCAATAGGTTGCCATTTGATTATTTTTGCTAAATGATAGCTTATTTACATCTTTGCTTTTTATACATTCTCTTCTCTAGCGTCTTCCTCTAGTGTCTTTTCCATTTTTGATATTAAGCAATTTTCAATACTCTTGCTAAAGTCTCAATTATATTAATTCTTGCTTATTTCGTTCTTTCAGCTGTTTTATACATATCTCGTAGTGCATTAAATTAAGTTTTAACATAGACTAGGGAAACAAACAAATAAACAAGTAACTCAAACTAGAGAAGCCAAATAACTGAGAGACCAACAGTGAAAAGTAAGATAATATCATTTAACCCTAAATAAGAAATTCATTAGGTGAAAAGGAAAGATTAAAATAAAGTTCTGCTAGAAAACAAGTAAATGGAAGGCAACAGAATTTGCTGGTTTAAATAAACCTCTTCTGAATTAATTACTGATCAAAGTATTTTTGATTAGGTTTATCTATCAGCTTAATTCTTGAGAATGTTTTTTAAGCAGAAATCTTACAGGGATACCACATTGTAAACCTAATGCTAAATTTTATTCTATAATGATGATTATATTTTTCATCCAACATAGCAGTGTTTTGAATATCATTCATACGTTATTGAAAATTAATACATGACACATTTATGGCACTAACAATTTTTCATATAATTAATTAGGATGACATACGTGAACACTTCTTGCACTGCAAGAATATTGTGGATTGAAAAATGTTAGTGTCTTTCCTCCGCCAGTAATATTATGTATAATATGTTTTGTGGTTTTCAGCCTATTAAGGGAGCACATTGATGACTTTTATTCTCACTCACTCATTGAAATAAGTAAACATAAATAAAAACTTGTTCTCTATTAGCTCTCTATTGAAATGAATTATTGTGAGTAGGCATTGAATATCTTTGCTTGCTTAGAAAGACTCTAATTCAGCTCATTAATAATAGGGCTTCCAAATGAAGCAGTCCACTTTTTGTTTTCTATCAGAAGACATAGAATCAGAGAATTCTTTCTGGTAAAATCTGGGCTGTAATGGTGTTTTTTTGGGGATTCTGATGCCAGGAATAGTCTTATGGTCCATATTTGGGATATGTCTATAACAACCACAATCTTTTTCTTTATATCTATTTAGCAAATCACACATTGTAAGAACACCTAAGACCTTGATATTTTTCAAAAACGTACCTCTGAAATATTATGTTTCAAATGCCGAGTTGTGCCTGTAGTTTTTCTACGCTTATCTCCCTCATCATCTTAACAAGGAGATGGGTGTAGACTGAGAAATGAAAAGGTGATAAGGCTACCAAAACATGTAACAGCAAGATTAAAATCTCTTTTAGAACAATAACAAATCAATACTGTAGGACATGAAATAAATGATAGGGTAAAATAATAAATTGCAAAGCTCTACAGATGTGTTAGGTATAAGATTTTCCACATGGGAGTGACATGCCTAAATATTCTAATTTTGTAATTAAATTATTTTAGACCCTGATCAATTCTCTCAGATTTTGCACTATAAAGGGCATTCTTGATCATTTTCATAAGTCTATGCTCATCGAGTACTGTAATATTTAGTGGAGTTTAATCTGATCCAGAGTCATTGCTAATCAATCATAGTGTAATTTTTCACCAATAAAAATAGGACATTAATATGTGTTTAATAAAGAACATAATTATCTTACCAATCCCTAAATAATTATCATTTGAAATCTCACCATGCCTAGGTAATCACTGCCAAAATTATGTTTGCATTTGTTTTCCCAAGCCAAATTACCATTTGGCTTCAGGATTAGGCAAATACAAGTAAACAAAGTAGACATTGTTTTTTTTTTTTCTCTCTAAAAACCACAATTTAGTTGTATATGTTTGATACCACTAAAAGTAGTTTTTAAAAGAATTTGTTTGTATTTCTGTATTGAAATTGAGAGGTATTACAGAGATATTTTCCTTAAAGTACATTAAAGCACTTTATTAAAACTTTAACAATCTAGGACAATATTTTAGTGTTGAACAGAGACAGAGAGAGATAACGATCTCCAAGAAGCAGAAGAAAGATTACTAAAACAGACATACACATTAAAAATAAATTTCAAGTTGAATGAGTATTTAATAATGGCAATTAAGCAATTAGTTAACACTTTAAAGATAAATCTCTGCTAAAAATCTACTTCAGCATAATTACTTACAATGAATGTTAAATGACAAAAAATAAATAAAATAAAATTTAGTTGCAAAGGAAAACTTGTTTCTGGCAGTCCATTTCATTTTGTTTTGGTAAAGGTTTCCTGACTTTCTTTGAGTAAATTCAAAGAAACTTGAGTAAATTGGGTGAAAAAATCCATCCCTAGATTCAGAGGAATTGAATGTACAACCTGAATGTTAAAAAGTCATCAAATTTTGTTCCTTGACCTCACGATGTTTATTCCATGAAGGGTGAACATAGGATGTAATTTGGACATACGTGTCTAGGTAACGACAGGCTTTTGTTCTTGCAACAGGGAAAGAGAAATAATTTTAAAATGAAGAAATACAAATGACTCAACACAACACAAATAATGTCCAATCTCATTAGTAAACATGTGTGTGTGTGTGTGTGTATATATATATATATATATATATATATATATTAGGATGTACAGCCACAGAAGTAACTCTGTTCCTCTCTATCAGCCTAAGGGCTCCTTGCATCCAGCACATTAGAACAACAGTAAATGTTTCCCATATGCTGATCTCTGCTATAGCAGTATACCAAGTCTAGGGCTCTGTTATGCTTTTTCCACACTAAACCATAAGGGATGACTATAGTTTTGCTTCAAGTGTGTCTGTTTTTCCATGTTTTCTTTTCTTTCCTTATTTTATATGGGTGGCCATTTCATTTTTTTTTTTTTTTTTTTTTTGATGGAATCTCGCTCTGTCGCCCAGGCTGGAGTGCATTGCTAGGGAGGCATGAGGAAACTTACAAACATGGCGGAAGGCAAAGGAGAAGCAGGCACCTTCATCACAGGACGGCAGGACAGAGTGAGGGCAAGCCAGGGAAATATCTGATGCTTATAAAACCATCAAATCTCTTGAGACTCACTCACTATCATGAGAACAGCATGGAGGAAATCACTCCATGATGTAATTACCTCCATCTGGTGGCATTCTTGACACATGGAGATTACCATGTAAGATGAAGTTTTGGGTGGGGACACAACCAAACCATATTCAGGGCCTATAGTCAGAAAGAAACGTGTCTAAATTTTAGTCAAGTTGAGCAAATTATGAAAATAGTCTTGATGGCATTTAACAAATTAATAAAAAAGATACATGAATATATGTGACTTTTGGCCTTTATTCTTTTCCTTATTCTTAATAACTGGAATGTGGAATACTCTTTGGACTATAAGAATATGGGCTATATTTTGGGATTAGAAGAGCTTCTAGGTCTGTGAGGGCTTTGTAGAGAAAAGTATGCCATATCTGTCCTGAAATACATACCCCCAGATATTCTGAGAGTTTAAACTGTTGGGGGATTTAATATCTCTTAGTGGGAGCTGAATATAATCCTAACTGGTAGTGCTTACTTATTAAATAAAAATGAATCCAAAGGGGCTCCAAAATAATATCTCTCACCTTCAGCACGAGGGCTAAGCTCTGATTTTTTATCTTGCCCAAATTCCTACCTAAGGGGTCTGGGGAATCATGCCCTGCAAATCGTGGATTTTTATCAGGTGGGTTTTATTTGATCCTGTATATTGTGACTTGCCTTTCAATCTTACTCTGGCGTAACATTATGAGACAAGAAAAAAACATTTAACTTCAAAATATATTTCCTTGCCAAGCCTTGAAATTGCCCTGCAAAGTCTCTTGTGGGAAAAATCCACATTCTATAGAGAATCTCCCTTCCCCTGTGTTTTCCTTCCTTTATTTCCAGATCTAGGACACAATAACTAAGAGCCAGGTACCCTTTTAGGTCCCATAAGAAACATTTTACAAACAGTTCTCTCTCTAAGTCTGCTGAGAGATTGCTTTGTACAATAAAACTTGGTCCCCACAATCCTTTATCTTAACCTGAATGTTATTTTCCAATAATCCCAGGTCTTCAGATAAACTCAACCAGAAAATGTTTAAATTTATCTATAGCCTGGAAGCCCCTGCTTTGAGTTGTCCCACCTTTCTGAACCAAATGAATGTACTTATTAAATGTATTTGATTGATGTCTCATGCCCCCCTAAAATATATAAAACCAAGCTGTACCCTGACCACCTTGGACATATGTTCTCAGGACCTCCTGAGGGCTGTGTCACCGGCCATGGTAACTCATATTCGGCTCAGAATAAATCTCTTCAAATGTTTTATAGAGTTTGTCTCTTTTCATTGGCAACCAACACATGAATTGCCTTTTGAAATCTCTATCTTTGTTAATTCTGTATTCACATTTATTATGTCTTCTATATATTTTGTTATATATACACACACATATGTATTTGTGTGTACATCCTTTTCCGACTTAATTCAAAGCTGGATCTTATATTTTATATGCCCCTTAGGGAATTACATGGTAACTACCTATTAGGGATATTTGTTTGAATAATTTTCTCTATTTTAGTGAGATCTATATTTTAGAATTATGCAGAATTTATAATGTAATATTTTGTATGTGTTGGATTATATCAGAAAACACAGGAGTTTGTGAATAATTGATTGTTTTCTACATATTATGTTAAACAGTAAAACCAAAAGATAGCAGCTAGCATGGAAGAGTGAAGTACAATATCTCTTGCTAATTGGCTTGATTAATAATTGATTTGGAATAATACTGAAGTAAAAGACAAAAAGCATACAGGGGAACTTTCATACTTTAGAAACCTGTGAAGATATAAATCTCAACTTTTCTGACCTTCTTTGTTCAAATAAAATTTTATCTATTTCAGCACATAGAGAAACTCAAGGTAAAAAGTAATGACCTTTCAAACTTGAGCAAACAGGAAATTTTCTCACTTTTGTTTTGGATATTTTATTGAGACCTCTATAACCAAGATAAATAATGTAAAAGCTTAGTGAAGAAATGTGGTCCACAATAAATATTAAACAACAAGATAATAATGATAATGATTTTTTCATTGAGGACAGCTTTTGAATTTTTGATTCATACAAACTATTAGCTTTGGGCTTAATAGAGTATTGATTGTACATAAGGGCTCTAAATAACAATAAAGTTATCCTCACAAATGAAAATAATCACATGAAGGAGCTTCTAATTAAAGTTGTAATTTATTAGCATAAAATAAATTTTAGTGCTATAGTTTATGGCCACTATAACTGAATAAATAACTCTGATTGTGATCAATAACTATTGACTAGTAGAATCGAGTTGGCTGCAGTCTATTCCAAGCATGGAAGCCAGGACATATTTGTAAACACTGAAATTGTCTTTCTTTAAGTAATTCATTGTGTTAACAAAAATGAAATACACATACAATTAAAAAAATTAACTATTTTTCCCCTAAAGGGTTAAATTATTTAAATATTTTAATACATTTGCTGATCCCAAAGTCAATTTACATATTCGAATAGGTTTAGAAAAGTGGGGAACATGTGCTTGAAAATAGATATCTCAAAAGAGAAAGCACATTTTATTTTTTCTTTTTCTTGTGTTTTTTTTTTTTTTTTTTGACACGGAATCTCACTCTGTTGCCCAGGCTGGAGTGTGGTGGCACAATCTTGGCTCACTGCAAGTTCCACCTCCCGGGTTCACGCCATTCTCCTGCTTCTGCCTCCCGCGTATCTGGGATTATAGGCACCTGCTACCGTGCCTGGCCAATTTTTTTTTTTCTTTTGTATTTTTAGTAGAGACAGAGTTTCACAATGTTAGCCAGGATGGTCTCGATCTCTTGACCTCGTGATCGCACGCCTCGGCCTCCCAAAGTGCTGGGATTACAGCTGTGAGCCACTGCACCTGGCCGAAAGCACATTTTAGACGTGTTCTTATTGGATAATGAAAAGAAAAATCAGCCATTTCCTTTTGCAAGGTATCATCAGAGTTGAGACAATCACTTTTGTGTTCAATCTTGGTTTAGAATTTATGTATTCACCTGTGAGAGTAAAGACTGTTCAAATTACATTCGTATTGCTAATTTTATCCAAAAATATTTATTGAGTGCTTCTTATGTTCTGGGCATTGTTCGATGTGTTTAGGGCCTTGTGCATATTACTATCTTAAGAATAACTCAAGGCTAAGTAGAAAGTGGAGAATATAGTTTTGGCCTCCAATAAAGCAGGTTTTAAATATCAGGAGTACTGTAAACACTTCATATGTTATTTAACTTTGGTTTTTCTGTTTCTTCTTATGAAAGTTTAAAACAATAATAACTAATTTGTTGGGTTGTTGTAGGGTATAAATTAGATGACGATGTGAAAAGCACTGGTACATTATAGGCTTCAATGGATGGTTGCTTACCATAATTAAATAATAAGTAATAATTGTAAACAGTTATAAGCATTCACAAATACATTATTGGTGGTTGAAATTTCAAGTGATCAAAATATGTGAAGACCCATCTTTATGGTTCTTGTTTCATTTTGATACAAAATTTGAGCCACCTCCAACATTCATAAAATGTTCATATATTATATCTCATATGTGATGTGTTCACCAGCATTTCCTAATAAGATTCTTTATGGTAGCTTCTGGACATTGCCACTTTGTAAACAACTGTATGCAGCCTAATCCCCAGAAATCCATCTAATTTTGGGGAAACTATTTTGCTTCCAGTGAGTATCACTGCATTAGCTAGGCTTTAAAACTACTCTGAAGAATACCAATGCACTTCTTTTTTACTTTTGATAGCTGATTTTTTTTTTTTTTCCAGCTACTAGTGACTACTATTGGAATCCTCAGGATGTCAAAAGTTCTGTGGTGGTCTGTGGTTAAATTGAAGACAATGTCACTTTGCATTTAGACTGTCTTCTATGAGAGAAAAATCAAAATCTTGTGCCTCAAAATTTTAGCTTTAAGTGAATAAGTTCTTTCTATTTACAATTACAGTCCTCATGTGAAATTCACATACAATTTTCTAAACTTCTGTTGTAAACAACTTACCTGACTTCTCATATAATATTTTTTATTGTTTTTATTTTATTCTCTAATTTTATCAGTTGTATATTTTGAATGACATTGTTTCTTGAGGCTATGAGTGTTATGCAATATAAAATACTGGCATAATTTAAAATGCAATATTGTAATTATGAGTAGATTTCCTTTCAAGATGTCCATGACCAGTACTCCATATTAATAATTATTTACATCTGCATTTTGTTTAATCATAAAATTTTGAAATCACATTGTGTTAATTTTCTAAACCCAGAATCATATTTATGGAATTTTTTTAAAACTTTCTGAACATTTCTCATATGCTAATTATAAATAGTTAGTAAGGCAAACAAAATTGAAGATCATGGAGTAAATAGCACATTATATTCTCTACTTAATAGATTATCCTACAATTTCAAAGCCTTTTCAACCATTTTAACCACTGTGAAGTAACTTTTTACATTCTAGCACCTGCTCTTATTTCCCACCTTGTCTCTGAACCTTTTTTCCTTTAGCCTTTACAAGGTGGAAATGTCTACTTTGCCTCTTGCACAGGATTTGTATAGCATACGAACTTCCATCTTGGGACAAATAACATTTAAGTATATTTCAGTTTTATTCTAGCCCAGCTCTTCTCACTATTAAACTCTTTGAGGATAAAACCTTGTCTTATTTTTCTTTGTAGCTCCAGAGCTTAGCATTGTGCTTTGCTAGCCAAGCATTCAATATGTATTTAACAGCATATGAGTAAATAAAATTTAAAAAAATCAATAAATTGCTATTATATATTTGAAATCATTTAAACATATTTATATCAGAATATTATAAATTACTATGTGATATATGACTATATTTTATGTACAATCTATATACACATATGTACAATGCTCGCTTTTTTACAAAATATTTTATATCTTGTGCTACAACCTGCTATTTGTACTCAACATAATATTATACACATTCTTTTGCATGAAAGAAGTAGTACTTTATTATTTTTCATGACTGTATAATATCCCACAATACAGTATACTAATTTCTTTATTCCTGTATTAATGGATTACTTATAAATTTCAATATTAATAATGATGCTGCATTAATATATTTGTATGCATTTACAAAGACTATATTTTAATAGAAATTATTGAATCAGAGGTATGTAAATTACATTTGTATTTGTGCTGCCAAATCAAACACCAAACATTTGTTCAATAGTTTCCAGTCTTTTAAAATATATACAAATGTATGTTTGTATATGTGTAGATAGATGATAGATGATGGGTAGGTAGATAGGAACATGATAGAAAAAGGGAGAAGACAAAGAAAGGAAGAAAATGAAAGGGGGAGGAAGGGAAGGAGGACAAAAGGAAAGAGGGAAGGAAGGGTATCTTTGAATATATCTGTATATATATGTGGATGTGTCTGTATATATGAATATGTATATTTTAAGAAAATGATATTTATAAAGTGTTCAAATAATTTAAAAAAATTCTTAAAAAGGTGGAAATCTTTATTAATCAGTTAGGATTTTTAGATAGATTACTAATAAGAGCTGTCTCTTGTACATGTTACTTTGCAAGTAAAAAATTATGGCATTTACCATTTTCTCCCTTCTTCAATTTTTCTCTCTACTTTCCTTTTTAAATTCCCCTTCTTCCATGTCCCATTTTAACCCACAAATATCAGCCTCTAAGGAATCAGGGCATTGAGCAGACATCTCTGCTGGCATTCCCAATGCCTAAGGAAGTAGGGTGCTGAGAGAGAGGGGAGGCTAACTGGTTGCTTGGTGGGTGTCAGTTGCCTGTGAAAGAAGGATCATGGTTAGGAGGCTTTGAATGGCACAAGCATACTGGGCTTCTTAGGAATCTGACCCGTTTATCGTTAGAGTAAGTCACAGATAATGTTCAAAGTAGGTGAAACAAGAAAGAGTAGCATGGGATATTGTAATTCTTATGGAGATAACCACCAGAAGAAACAGCTAATGTAGTATGTATCCTTCTATATTGTGGAACTAGGTGTCAAGAAGAGATGGTTTTGGTGAGAACTCTTTTAGAAATACTTGAGTTTTTAAACAATATTTACATATTATTAAATACATTTTACATTATAAAAACAGCACATAGATCTTTAATATATTTTTGGACTATATTTATTACATCTATTTTATTTTTAATTTGAGGGCTGTGATAGTTTTATGTGTTAACTTGTCTATTCTACAGAACCCAGTTGTGTGGACAAAAACCAGTCTACACATTGTTGTGAAGACATTTTCAAGAGGCAATTAATATTTACAATCAGTTAACTTTAAGTAAAGCCAATTAATCTTCATATTGTGAGCAGGCCTCATCCAGTCAGTTGAAGGCCTTAAGAGCAAAAACTGAATTCCCTTTGGAAATAAGGGATTCTGCCTTATGACTATAACATAGAAAGCCCAGGTAAGTATCTAGCCTACTGTCCTGCCCTATGGATTTCAGATTCAAGACTGCAATAGCAACTCTTACATAAATTTTCAGCCTGATCTCCTATAGATTTCAAACTTGCCAGCCAACACAATTTTCTGAGTCAATTCCTTAAAATCTCTTTCTCCTTTCTCTCTCACTCTCAGAAGACACACACACACATACACACACACACACACACACGCACATTCTGTAATATGCTCTGTACCTCTGGAGAATGCTGACTGAAACAAGGGCCTAAAAGTTTAAACAGAGGGTATTCCAAGATGGCTGACTAGGAACAGTTCTGGTCTGCAGCTCCCAGTGTGATCAACGCAGAAGATGAGTGATTTCTGCATTTCCAGCTGAGGTACCTGGTTCATCTCATTGGGACTGGTTGGACAGTGGGTGCAGCCCATGGAGGGTGAGCTGAAGCTGGGTGGGGTGTTGCCTCACCCAGGAAGCACAAGGGGTACTGGGTATTTCCCTTTCTAGCCAATGGAAACTGTGACAGATTACCTGGAAAAATTGGACACTGCCACCCAAATACTGTGCTGTTCCCAAGGTCTTAGCAACCAGAAGACAAGGTGATTCTCTCCCGTGCCTGGCTTGATGGCTCCCACACCCATGGAGACTTGCTCACTGCTAGTGCAGCAGTCTGAGATTGATCTGTGAGAAGGCAGCCTGGCTGGCAGATGGGCATCCGCCATTGCTGAGGCTTGAGTAGGTAAACAAAGTTGCCAGGAAGCTCGAACTCGGTGGAGCCCATCACAGCTCATCAAGGCCTACTGCCTCTAGACTCCACCTCTGTGGGAAGGGCATAGCTGAACAAAAAGCAGCAGACAACTTCTGCAGACTTAAATGTCCCTGTCTGACAACTCTGAAGGGAGCAGTGGTTCTCCCAGCATGGCGTTTGAGCTCTGAGAATGGACAGACTGCCTCATCAAGTGAGTCCTTGACCCCCGAGCAGCCTAACTGGGAAACACCTCCCAGTAGGGGCCGACAGGCACCTCATATATCTGGCTGCCCCTCTGGGATGAAGCTTCCAGAGAAAGGATCAGGCAGCAATATTTGCTGATCTGCAGCCTCTGCTGGTTAGGAGAAATAATATCCTTTACAGACAAGCAAATGCTGAGAGACTTTGTCACCACCAGGCCTGCCTCACAGGAGTTCCTGAAGTAAACACTAAACATGGAAAGGAACCACTGGTACCAGTCACTGCAAAAACAGGCCAAATTGTAACAAATTGTAAAGACCATCTATGCTATGAAGAAACTGAATCAATTAACGAGCAATATAACCAGTAAACATAATACTGACAGGATCAAATTCACACACAACAATACTAACCTTAAATGTAAATGGTCTAGATGCCCCAGTTAAAAGATACAGACTGGCCTGACTGGATAAAGAGTCAAGACCCATCAATGTGCTGTATTCAGGAGACCCATCTCACATGCAAAGACACATAGTCTCAAAATAAAGGGATGGAGGAAGATCTAACAAGCAAATGGAAAGCATAAAAAGTGGGGGTTGCAATCCTAGTCTCTGATGAAACAGATTTTAAACCAACAAAGATCGAAAGAGACAAAGAAGGCCATTACATGATGGTAAAGGGATCAATTCAACAAGAAGAACTAACTATCCTTAATATATATGCACCCAATACAGGAGCATCCAGATTCATAAAACAAGTCCTTAGAGACCTACAAAGGCACACACCAATTGACATTGACTGGTTACTCTGTTAGGCTTTAAAATGGACCTCAAAAGAGAGGCATAATCTCTAATTCAACTGTTACCACCTAAGAACAAAGGAAATTCATTGATTCTGCAAAGACAAAACACCAAGCACTCAGAAAATCCCAATTCACTTAAAAAACTAAGGCTGTATTATTTTTTGGTAAATCTCCATTTTAATCTGAAATAAGACAATATTTTACAACTCCTTTGCATGCACTTTAATGAAATGATTTGTACATTGACAAATTAAGTAATTCTTCCTTTCCTACTTTATTTCTTGGCTTTCCTTTCACTTGATTTCTTGTTATATATTGTAGTAAAAATAATGAGCACATCTGGAGTCTCTTGTTTTACTTCAACAGTTCATATAAAGAATTTGAAGTCAATCAGAAATTATTTCTTAAATACAAAATATTTATCTCAATTTATCAATTATTTTCTTCATATGTCAAAAGTTTAAGTGCATCGATTATGCAGGCTGTAATCTTAGTCCCTTTTAGCTACCATAACAAAAATAGCATAGACTTTATGGATTAAACAACAAACACTATTTCTCAAAGTTCTGAAGGCTGAGAAGTCCAAGGTCAACGTGCCAGATTTGGTGTCTGGTGGGGGCCCACTTCCTCATTCATAGACGGTGGTCTTCTTGGATAGCGGAGATTTGTAAGATGTATACAACCACACACGGATACAGTTTCAACTATACATATATATGATCCTATTCATATGTAAAGAAATTCTTAGTGAAATGTATATGCAAATGTGTCTATAAAGATATACACACACATTTATCCAGATTAAACAACAAACACAGGAATTCTGTTATATAAGGAATAATAGCTTGTCAAGATAATAAATCCAGAATGCTTCACCTCCTCATAAGCAGAGAAGATCTATTGATATTCCAGGTTAAAGATAAAGTCTCTTTCTCTGGAAGGAAAAACAGGCAGATATACTGGCTGTCCTTATATAAGCACTGAGGGGCATAACTTTGGAGTTCCTCTCCTGTGATGCAAACCCACTGCATGTCCAGATACCTGGTTCTCACTGCTCGAAGACTGGGATTCAATAAATGTGTACTAAGATGTTACTCTGGCGTGGTGTTTTTGGTGTGTATAATAACATATGGTATGTTTCTCTGATCCAGCAGTCTGAAATATCTCTCAATATATATAAAATTGTGGCAGACTCATTAGCTTGCAACTAGAAAAAGACCTCAAACCTTTAATACTTTATTATTATTATAATACCTACAATATTCTACCCCCCCAAAAAAAAGAATAATCTGTTCTCAAAACAGTATTACTTAACATCACACATCACTCTAAATAATATAGTTAAGTAATTAATTTATTTACTTCTTTATTTATTGAATTATTAGTAATTCAGTTGGTCCTTCTGGTGGTCTGCCATCATTCTGACTCATTTTCTTAGCATAAACTTTGTAGGGGCCCACCATGACTCATCTCATCAGCAAAATAGTTTGAGGGGCCCAGCATAAACAACAAATATCCTTAGACTATTCCATGGATTTAGAGGCTACCTTCTAGAAACTAGGAAAAAAATCATCCAATTATTTGTGTTTACAGAGCATATTTTACATTTTACAAAATATAAAACACTGTATATTTTAATAAGAAATAAACATACAGAAAAAATAAATGTTTTTATAGTACATATTTAATAAATGTTTTATTAAGAAATGTTAATATCATCTTGAACAGGTAAAGTTCTATAGAACTCTACTTTTTACATCAATATATTATATTACACAAAGTGGCAGATGTGGCCCTATCATAAGCAAAATATCAAAAACTGATATATGTTTTAAAATGTGTTCTTCTCTATTTATAAAGCTTAGAGAATGTTATCATTCGAAGTATCCAAGCAGAAACAGTATAAATGTCATTATCTGAGATGACAGATTAGATGACATCTAAGTTACTTTTTCTATTCCAAGAATATGTTATTTTGAATTTGTGTGGTATATCATTCCATGTGTAACACTCACTCTGAAACTATTTGCATCACTGATTTCAAAACATACTCCTTTTTACTTCCAATATTTCAATGAATGGTACCAGTATCTGATTAGTTTCAAGAACCTAGAAACCTAGGAATCACCTGAGACTCTCTCCCAACTGCAATCCATCATCAAGCCCTTTGAGGTACACTCCAAGAAATAACTTCAAAATTTTCACATTTGTTCAGTGTTACTATCACTGACTTCATCCCAGATCTAATAATCTCTGAGGTAGACTGCTAAACTACTTCATTCTGAACTCCAAATGTGACTCAAATATTAAGGCCACAAAGTGAGAAAATGAATAATTAACACGAAACTGCCAATCTCAGAAAAACAAAAGTGTTACAGAGACTCATTTATTCTAGTACATAAATATCTATATAATCAAGTTCTAATAACTTGATTATATACGTTATTTACGTTCAGTCCTAATAAACATAATCTCGATAGTGCCCTCAAGTATATTCTAAGCCAAACCATCTTTCTTTTATTCCTTTTTTTGTCCTTGGTGTGGGCACTGAAGAAGAAAGTGTTTAGAGCAAAGCAGAAATTATTAGGCAAGCTTCTTAACAAAGTACAAAAAAGTCAAATATCTCTTTTATCAATAAGTTTCATCTTCGCATGCTTAAGAATAAATACGAGTATTCTGTTCTCTATGGTGTACCATTTGGAATAGTAAATTCTGTTGACAATGACTTTAGGCAATGTGACTGCATAAACTTTATTAGGGAAAAAGTCCTCTAGGTGTGTTTAAGCACTACCCTTTTGTATTAGTTCCTTAAAGAGCGTATGTTATAAAAGTTCTACCTGAAATATCTAAAGTGATCATGAAATTTTCCATGGTAGAACTTAATCCATCCCAGAAGTCATATACTCTTGTCAAAGTTAAAATGATAACGTTGTATCTTCCTTTTGTCTCTTCAGTAAATGACACTGTTGGGGAAATGATGGTCCAGTTATGTCAAAGTCACTGAGGCAATAAAATGAACTTCATCATTCATATCTAATAAAGAGAGTCACTGAACTGTACTAAAATTAAATCCACATTTTATTTTTTGGAACGGACAGAATATGAACAGAAACTGAGCTACCGTAATTCCAATTTTGGAACAGAAAGTTACTTCTCTACTATTTCAGAAGTTTTGAAGGACAAATAAACTTTTGATAGAAATTTCTGAAATAATGAATCAATTGCATAATTGCTGGGAACTCTTAAAAACATAAAATGTTATCTATTTAATGATATAACAAGAATGGTTTACAGTTTTTTCTTCCCTATTTTGGAAGTAATCAAACTCCCCAGGATAAAGACTACATTTCACAAACTCTCTTATTGTTAGGTGTGGCCACATTGTTAATTTTTGGCTAATAGAATGAAAAGAGAAGTGTCATGTGTCAGCTTCAAATTTCTTCAAAAGATAGCTTATATGGGGTCTTTCCTCATTGAATTTATTTCCTCACTCCTGCTACCTTTATACAGATATGATGACAAGTGCTAAAGTCCTCATGTACCCCATAGAGAAAACTGATGGAGTTCAGGTGTATCAGTGTTGGAGTGAAAGGGGCTTGGGGTCTCCATGAGGAAGAGTTGCCACAGCAGCCCTGGTATGCATACCTTCAGACTTTATGTGAAATATAAATATATTCTTATCATCTCTCATTTATGACACTCTTAATTTGGTCCTCCCAGTAAAATCTAATCCAACTAGATACTCTGACATTTCCATGGGAATAAAGATATTCAGGGCAGTGCTACTCAAAGCGTGATCTGCTATGAATTATTTGTTATAGGTCTTGATAGGCTAAGTACAGAAATAGGCAATAAACATTTAGAAACTTTTTGAGGACTTGACGACGACATAATTTTATTGTTTTTTAAAGTAGTAATCTGTAATATTTTGGATTTTTAAAGTATCTTTATCACAGATAATTTGAGACTGCTTAGGTGATATGTATTGTTTCTCTGTGTTATTTCCATTCATAAATAAAAGTTGCATGGATAGATTGTGGGCTTTAGCTAGAAAAACTAAAACGGTTAAATAGATATGGAAAGTCATTCTTTGTCTACTCTGTTTCTATTGATCCTGAAAATCAATCAGGGAAGTCACTTTAGCTATTTTTAAAATTATATTTCTTGTATTAAACATATTCTAAAAACCTAATATGAAACTCTTAGATGATTTTCTAGAAACTCTAATAGAGATGATGACAGGTTCTTTGCTGAAATATTGGTCCTAGGAATTCTCCAAGTTAGTGATGTGAGTGTATAGTGATACGTCCAACTATAGACAAGTATCTACCACAGAACAGGTTAACTTTGGCCAAGAAAACAGGTCAATATTAGTTGCAGTTCTTGTATAACCTAGAGGGAGGGAGGGCGAGGAGGAAAGGGTAAAAGGGAGAGAGAGAGAGAAAGAAGAGGGACTCAAAGTGGTTATGCTTCCTATAGTTCCTGTACATGTGTGGTAGTAGTGGGATTTTATACTGGAATATGTTAATGGCCCAACAGTCAAGCTACTAAATAATTACATCATACTTTAGCAAAAGGTAAAATGAAACTTGAAGATGATAATTACTACTCTTCTACAAAAATACATATATTTGTAGAAATATAAATATTTATCTCCCAGATGGCTTCTATGAAACAAAAAAAAGCAAGCAATGCATGCTTCACAAACAGAATTTTTTTATTTTGTGTGTTTATGATTTTCCGGGCGATGTGCAATTCATTTCAATTTGCAGCTTTATTTGTTGCTCAATTTTGTTTCTTTCTTATTTGCTATTGAAGATTACTTTATAAAGTCTATCAAATATACAACTTAATGAGTACTTTGACTTCTCTTTTTACTGCTGACCATGAACAATGCAGGAAAAAAAGAAACAGCTTTACTATTATCTACAGCTACTAAAAGATAAAACATGGCTCTGTTGTTCAGGGGAATTGAATGTCTTTTTCAGTCAGATATGAAGAGAATATAAATCTTGAGGGTAAAGAGCATTTAACTAAGAGAAAAGTGTAAATATAATTAAATTACAATTCTCAAAACAAATAAAACACTAATGCCTTTACTATGAACAAGATAAAGACATCTTGAAACAGCAGTGATGTATAGCCAAGATATTTTTGCAAGGAGTACAATTAAATTACATTTCATTAAAAAGTAGCTAACACTATAATTATTGGATGTGTCTTATACAGAAATAACTAATCATTTTTTATGTATTTACTTCCTCCCAGGTACTACATAAAATCATATTAAAGAGTAACAACCCCATTTCACAGATAGGAACTGGCACCTATTTAATATGGCTTTCAAGAATAAACAATTTTATGTTAGAATAAAAACAAAAGAAGAAAAATAGAACTAAATTAAAATAAAATAATAACAATTACAGCAAACAAATGCAACAATAAAAAAAGTATTTTAAAAAACTAGAAATGAAAATTGTATTCTTCCTAGTTTTAGATAGATGTTGAGCACTGGGAAAGGTATCATTGGATTTATTTTTTTCTAATTGAAATACAGCTATACTGTTGGCCGTCATTAACTTCAATAAACCTCTCAGGCAACTATGATTTGTTTTTTAAATTTTAGAAATCTGAAAGAATAATCAGAGTTTCCTAATAAGAAACATTATGCCACTAAATTGTATTTTAACAAAATGAAAATGTTAACTCACCTTCTTAAATGCAAAACATCACAATGTGTGACAGAAATATCAAACTTGTTATTCCCTTTAAAGAGTACCCTTAAAAACATCAGGACGACAAAATTAGAAATAAAAACATGAATTTAGAAAATCTATACTATTCAGAAATGAAAAATTTGGAAAACCTCACTGTAGCAAATCTGTAAATATTATGGTTGCTTTCATATAGACTATTTTTAGAGTTTAGAGCATAAGATCATGCTTAATGCCTTAATAATTGAAAACAGTCATCTTGACGTTTTCTCCTTTGACCTGTTTTGCAATAAAAAAGTGATTTGGATAGAAAAATGAAGTCTGTAAAGAAATAAATTTGATTTGTATGTTAGAATTCAGTAATTAACAAGTGAATGCTATAAATCACTTTTCACTGGAGAGATTAAATTTGTTAACATTTTGTGGCTAAAACAAACTGAAATTTTTGGATTGGCTAAAATATTTTAGAGACAATGCCCACTCTTTCAAAAAGAGTAATGAATCTACCAAGGTTATAACCTATATCTTAAAGACAGTATCTGAGTTTTGAGCCTCAAATTATCCTGTGTTCATATATTGGAACACAAATAGTTTGGTTTTCTGATACTGGCTATAAATGTCATAGTTAATTCTTGTCCTTGGAAATATGTATTATCTACTCCAGTTAACCTTTCATTCAAAGAGGTAGTATAAAAAGACAAATAGCTAGACTTCATTGAGCCTACAGAAAACAGATGAATTGTTTCATACCTGTATGGATGTAACTTTTTGCTTAAGAAATTCTCAATATATGGCAGCATTCAATTTTAAGACTTGCTTCTTGTATAATATCATAGCAAAATTATGGCAGGTTAGTTAGCATTCACCTAACTCAAATTTCTACTTTGCTACCATTATTTACAAAACAAGCAAACAAACAAACCCCCAGCATTATACCTCATCAAATGAACAGAGTTGTTCTCAAGATTCCAATTTATAACTTTTGCTTGTATTTTCGATTCAGGGTTTTAACCAGAAAACAGTAAGATAATTTTTCTGAATTATAAAGAATATTTAAATGTATGAGATAACTGGCCTTACTATATTTATCCTATTATTTTATTTTCCTGCTTTCATCTCAGTGCCAACCAGATGACAATGTAAAAACCAACCAAAGTCGGCCAATTGTTTAAAGAGGTATATTTGAGCCAATACTGGTGACCATAGCCCGGAGAAACATAGTTTCAAGAGGCTCTGAGAATGTCTGCTGGGTTATGGTTCGTTTTTATACATTCCAAGGAAACAGAAATTGCAAGTAATATCATAAATCAATACATGTGAGTGATTCATTTGTTTGGCCTGAAAAGACGAGACATGTCAAAGCAGGGGCTTACTAGAAGTTATAGGTGGGTTTAGGAATATTTTGGTTAGCAATTAGTTGCAAGAGTTCCACTTTTTAAACAACTTGGGAGTTAGCCGAAAGGAATGCTTAAGTTAAGATAAAGAGATTTGTTATCTGTCATATGATGCCATGCCAGAGTCAGGTTGGGAAAGTATGCCACAATATATTGAGTAAAACAAAGACCTGTTTAGACATATTTTATGGATTGTAGGCACGACTTTCCCCAAGCCCCTTTAAATAAAATTGAGCAAGAAAAAGTTGGTATTTCAGTCCTGACATCAAAAGCAAAATCTTTTCCCCAAACCAATCACATAATATGTATCATGTCTAGACAGTTTGCTTCTAGCTTCCTGATACAGTTTGGCTGTGTCCCCACCCAAATCTCATCTTGAATTGTAGTTCTCATAATCTCCACGTGTCATGGGAGGGGCCCGGTGGAAGATGATTGAATCACGGAGGTGGTTACTCTCATGCTGTTCTCATGATAGTGAGTGAGTTCTCACAAGGTCTGATGATTTTATATAGGGCTTTTCCTCCTTTTGCTCATTTCTTCTCCTTCCTGCCACCACGTTGAGAAGGATATGTTTGCTTCCCCTTCCAATGTGATTGTAAGTTTCCTGAGACTTCCCCAGCCCTGCACAACGGTGAGTTAATAAACCATTTTACTTTATAAATTACACAGTATCAGGTGTGTCTTTATTAACAGCATGAGAACAGACTAATACACTTCCTCTTGCCAGAAACCCCCAACCAGGGCATACTTGAAGCTTTTTCTTTTTTTAATATTATAAAAATTTCCCACTTTCTTACCCATATTTTTGTCTCTGACAAACTCAAGTGATGGTGGCTGGCTTCTTCGCTATGACAGACTCTCAATAAATAGCCTTTGCTCATTCTCATATAAGTGGTCTTTATTTTTACAGGTATGATAAGAATCTGTCCTCCTTCTTATCAGTACATAATTAAAAACATCGATAATGGAATAAAGACATTGCCTGTAATGGCATATTTGAAAATAATGCTCATCTAATCAGATATGACTACATATTTATTTAAAAAATAAAGTTAACTTTATGGAACTAATAGTTATAAAGCCCATTTGATAAAACTCGGCTGGTACCTGTCTTATAGAGTTCCCATCCTTGCACATGTATAAGGAAGTTTACTATCTGGTAGGTTGAGGAACATAAGGATATTTGTGGAACCTATAGGAGAAAGGTAATCATCCAAATTCAAAGAACTACAGAATAAATCTGATGACAAGTTTCTGGTTTGGCTTCCTAGCCTCCAGAGAATTTTAAAAAATCTAATATGGTATTTGTTACAAGAACTTCTAGCAAAGCAAATGGAAAATTATTTCCTATTTGGAAATAGGAAATAATTGGAAAATTATTATAATTGGAATGGAATTTTATATGGAATTCCAATTCCTATATGGAAAATTATTATAATTGCTATACCTATCTATGAAAGTATTTCTGCCAAATCAAAATGAGACCAACTTTATTTTATAATAAAAAATAATCTTTCTTCATGATTATATTTATGAAAATGGGGGGAGAAAAATTTAGTTTCGGTGGAAAGCATGCATTCTCTGTAACAAATCCTTCCAGGTTGTCAGGTCCTGTCCCCTGTCTTTAATCTTGTTTGCACTACATTGCAAATTTCAGATACCCGATAGCTATGCAAAGACAATTTAATTTCTGTTCTGTGGGATACCATTTTGCTACCTACATGAAAATTTCACAGAACTTGTTCCCTTGCCCCAAATTTAAAATTATTCCTGTTTCCTTCAATTCCTGTTAACATACCACCAAATCAGTTTCCAGTTATTATTATTATTATTTTTTCTCCCTCCCACCTGACTTAGCATCATTAAGAACTGAAACTTGATTTCCCAGCTCCCTTTCAGGACTCTAGGTTGTCTTGCAGCTGCTGGTTTTCACCAAGACATGAACCCTTATGGGCTAAGTCTTCACAACTTGTTAAAAACCTCAAAATACAAATTATTGCAGTAGATCTTGCCTGGAACAGATTTCTCCCTAGATAAGCCTCTGTCTTGGCCACTAAGAAAGCATGGCAAAATACTTATAGCGTGCATGCCCTTATAGAAGAGGTAATGAAGATTGTGTACAATATCACCAGGAACAATGGAATTCTAGCTCTAGGGCTTTGAGAACCTCAAAGGACCATGCTGTATAGAACTCACTGATTCTGACCTCCATAGGGGTGTCTTTGCAGTGGTCAGAAACAACTGCTGCAGATTTTTTCCTGTAACTTTTCTGATATCTTTATTGTGGCCAATCACATTAAAAATGCCAGTGAAGAAATTCCCAGAATTATCTATAATTATTTTGTCTCTCCCTGCTGAAGATTTTTCTGCACTGATTCTTAAAATTCGATGGACTGGTAATCCTTGGGGCACAATTACTGGCTTTTTACTTTAGTCTAAACTCTCTCTCTCTTTCTCTGTCTCTCTCTCATTTGAGTCATCCCTTTTTAAGATGCCTAATCTGATCACCAGGACTCTAAAGCAACTGTCTGCCACCACTTCTGAACAGAGGGCTTAAACGTTTTCACAGAAACAGTGCCAACAAGAATCGTGGAGAGGATATTTTTTAGGTTCCCTAGATTCTGATTTATTCTACTCAGGATTTTTAGGTTTGCCTCTGAATGGTTCAGTGATGAATGATATTAATTTTCAGCAAATGGAGGAATGATTGTGTTGAACATTATCTGAGCCCTATGTTCCTGGAATGCATGTTAGAAATACTCTCCTCTCCTTTTGTGTTCTGAGAGATGGCTTACTGCAAAAGGCTGTTCAACCCTGACATACCCTGAAAATTAAGCTTCTCCATCCTTAAAATCAGACTCACTGTCATCCTTCTTCAAGACTCCCTTGTTTACTTGACTCTATGAGACCCTACAATTTCTCCCTGCAACCTGAATAAAATCATCTCTGTAATTTTCCAATGAATTTTGTGTTTAACAAGACCTTTTATTAATAAAGTTAATAGAATTTGGTTATGAATTTTGGTAAATGATTAGATGTTGGATAATATTTTATAATATTACCAAATATAAGAGGCAGATAATCTTTAAATATTTATACCTTTATCATAATTTTTAACTATTTGTTTTTATTCTTTTAGGAAAAAATATATTTTTTTCTTTAAAAAAAAATTACCTTTTCTCTGACCTTACTTCAAATAACCTTGCTCTCATAATGCATAAAATTACTTGGTGGTGTAGTTATTTGCTTCTTTTATGTTTAAACTAATATATTTTTTTCCTGATTCAGACTTGATATTAATATTAATCTGGGCTCTGTTAATAGACATGTTTCTCAGGAAAATAATAAAATTTATATTTATACTATGGCTAGTCTTAAAATTGTTGTCTATCAGTAAACAAACTCCTGCCATATGATATCCTTTTGAAACAGGCAAGGGTTACTGCTCTCGTTGTCTAAGTTGTTATTCAAGCTCATCGTCTCATAGCCAAGAGAATTAAGGAGCATGGACACAAACGGCGAGGTTGGAATGAAAGTTTAATGAACGAAAGAAAAAAGCTCTCTGAAACGGAGAGGGTAGCTCGAGTGGGTTGCTGTTTTTACAGGTGAATTCAAAAGCTTTTAAAAAAAACTCTTCTCATCTCTGTGGCTGTTTGAATAACTTCTCTTATCTGGAAAGCTGTCTGTATGATTCCCCCTTAGGTATGTTGTTGTGAGTATGTCTCTGGGCAGGCACAACACAGTTTCTTTTGTTTGTATAATTGTGGGTTTGCTCTAGGTAAGCCCCCCTCCTCCCTGTGTAAGTTCCCATGGAGCCCACGGTGTATATGGCTGAAAAGGGGAGGAAACTTTTTCCTGGGAGCTCACTAATCCCACAAAGAGCAAAAGGCTTCTGTGCTGGACCCTGCCTGCTTCTCTGTGCAGGTGCGGCTTGACTTTTCCCCAGGCTGCTCTACTTTTGCCTGTAGCTGTCATTTTTCAGGCAGGCTACTTCTCCCAGCCTTAGCTGTTTACCTAACTGAATTTTCCTTTTCTTTTTCCTCACTTTGAGTTTCCCTATCAACTCAATAACTTGCCATAAATTGTTATTGTTACATTTCTAAGGGCCTTTTGTATTCAATTTTTGTTTTGTTTTGATTTTAAATCCTTTTCAAGTGTTTGTTAAGGGCTAGTCACTGAACTGTAGGGGCCAAGGGCAAACTTTCCCTTCACTCTCTGATGGTTTGCTGAACATCAGTTGACAAAGGTCAGATTAATAGGAGAGAAGGCATACACATTTATTTGATCATAGTTTCGCGTGACACGGAAGCCTTCAGAATGAAGACTCAGAGATACAGGGGAAACTGTCCGTTTTTATGCTTAGGTTACACAAATTATGAAAAGTCATGGAGAAATATTATTGGAGGACAAGTGCATAATCTGATGCTAAAAGATGGGGTAGTGAAACACAAGGTCTGTTTGTTTAGATTTTTCTTTGCCTCTGCGTGCCACATTCTTCTGGGTATGGAGCAAGGCCCTCTCTGGAATGCGACTTTATGACCTACAGTCAAATAAGTTAGGCCAGACTATTTCTCTTCTTTCTAATCTTTTATTATCAACTTTTCTTGTTTGTAGAGATGAGGTTTAACTCTGTCACCCAGGCTGGAGCTCAGTGGACGTAAGGGATCCTCCTACCTCAGCCTCCCAACAATCTGAGACAACAGGCATGCACCACCACACCTGGCTAAATTTGTATTATTATTATTATTATTATTATTATTATTATTATTATTATAGAGAAAGGATCTCACTATATTGCCCAGGCTGGTCTTGAACTTCTGAGCTCAAGCAATATTCCTGTCTCTGCCTCCCAAAATATTGGGATTACAGACCTGAGCCACCACACCTGATCAGATAATTTATTTACGGCCAATGTTTACATAGAAAGGTAGGGGAAAGTAAAGATAATATTTAATGACTGGCTTTAGAGGAAATGAGTTCTGGTTTCTATGATCTGTCTTGGACAAGTGGAATTCTAGTTACCTTGGTGAGCCTTGCGGGAGAATGAGAGGCCAGACAGGAGGGCAGGAGAAGGTCAGAGAGAGCTGCTTCTGAGGCTGTTATTTGGGAGTGTTGTTTCCTGAAACACTGAAGGGCTAAGCAGTTTAAATAATTTTTACTATTAACCTCATCAATGCATTCACAGATGATTTTGACAATTAAACCTCTCAATATAATTATAGATTAGGAAACTCAGAAAAAAAGAAATAAGGTTTCTAAAGTTCTATGTCTGGAAAAAGGCAGAACCTAGACACAAGGTTCACATAACAGTTAGGGGACGTTGATGTCTTAGGTTTTGGAAAAATTAGCATCACATTGCATATTTATATGTTAAAACATGATACCTCTTTTACTCTGGAATCACCTTAGTTTTTCTTTGAGTATATTCTTTGTGTGATCTGAATTCAAATTATAATTTTTTAGCTACTAAGAAAAATTTCTGAATATATAAGAACATATTTTTTTGAAACATATTATTGAACTTGCTACAAATGTAAGAAAAATATAAACTGGCTGGTAGTTCATCCAGTAATTACTACTATTTGAATTTTGATCTATAATTTATAGTTCCAAAGAAAATAAAAGTAGGTTAATTGATGCATAGTCTTTTCCTGAAAGACTAACAGAATAAAAGGCACCTTAAATTTTTCCAAATGTAAGCTACTTAATACTGTTAACACAAAAATTCAATGACATTAAATGGTTTGTATTTCCTAGGCTGTATTAATCAGAGTTCTCCAGAGAAACAGAACCAGTTTCTTCTTCTAGATATATCCAGTTTTCTAAACAGAACATATGTGTATATATATACATATTCCCAGAAGAAATTCTGGGAATTCTTCCCTAGCATTTAATATATAATCTCTTTAATATAATCTATCCATATATAGAGAGTATATATAATAGAGATAAATATATATATATATAGTTCATTGATTCATATGTGTCATATATATGGGAGCTTCATTTTATTAATTAGCTCACTTGATTATAGAGACCTAAAATCCCTTGATTAGCCATCTTCCATCTGGAGAGCCAGAGGAATCTGTGGTATAAGTCCCAATCAAAGCCTGAAGATGCGAGAACCAAGAAAGCCAATGTTTGAGGCCAAGGGATAATGGATGTCTCAGCTTTATCAGAGAAAGCAAATTTGCTCTTTCTCTGCCTTTTTGTTCTGTTCAGGACCTCAGTGGATTTGACAATGACCACCTATGTTGGTGAGGGCAATCTCCTTTACTCTTCCCTCAGTCTACAGACTCAAATGTTCATCTCTTTCAGAAACACTGCCACAAACACACCCGCAAATAATGTTTTACTAGCTATCTGGTCATCCTTTGATTCATTCATATAAATACATAAAATTAAACCTCACAGAGAGCTTCATTAGAAAACAATTTGGGATTTATTTCTGAGCTTGTGAAGAAGGGACCTAGCAGAAATACCTTCCTCTTACCAAGGGTTAGTGGTGGTAGGCTTGCAGAGGAGAGAGGGAAATTGCTTAGAGAAAAATATATGTAATTGCTTTTTACTTCTTTCTCCAATCTACCTCGAATGTCTCCTCCAAGCCTTTCTATTCTTATAAATGAGACTTTCCTTAGTAAATTCTTCTTTATCTCCCAAAGTAATTTGATGTTCCCTCATCAACCTCTTTTATATCTGGCACTTAAATCCATCACAGAACTTACACAGGCTACAGAAATTATTACCTATATATGTTTTCCTTCTCACTGTTATCCCTGATGTAAAGAATGATGCATTTAAGACGATGCCTTCAACACTGATTTGGATACCTGGCATTATAGAATAAATTCAGTAAATATTTGCCAGATAAATATATTGCATTATGAATATATTACATTTATCTTTATTCTGTAAATAATACATAATTATTCATTTTAATATGGCTCTGTAATTTCTACATGCTTATACAATTTCAAAGCCAATTTTTTCCTGAAAATTTCTGAATTGTTCTGAATTGTTATGATAGATATTCAGTTTAAATTAATAGCATAATATATGAATAGTAGCATTAGACTAACAAAGTTTTTGATTATTAATATCTTTTACAGCCAGAGATACAATTAATTCAGACTGTAAATGTACCTCTAAGAATGCAAAGCGTTTATTAAAGAAATGTAGTTATGTAAGCTAAACTTCTAAACAGGAGACACATAGGAAATTAAAGACTAACCACCAAAGCAGAAGCATTTTGTTGACCTCTAAATCTACTTATCTGTTTCTATTCTTCCTCATAATACTTAGGGGCTGTTAACTTCTTAGGTTTTAGAAAAATTAACATCATATCACATATTTAGATGTTAAAATATGACACCTCTTTGACTCTGAAATCACCTTAGCTTTTCTTTTACTA
This sequence comes from Papio anubis, assembly GCF_008728515.1. Classification (NCBI taxonomy): domain Eukaryota; kingdom Metazoa; phylum Chordata; class Mammalia; order Primates; family Cercopithecidae; genus Papio; species Papio anubis. The sequence goes on from NC_044990.1 coordinate 47,892,674, forward strand.
CATTATTTGGCATTGTTTTGTTAGGTCAGTTCAACAGTCAAGCTTTTAGTCTCCATGGTTACTTTTGCAAATTTAATTTGGTGAGAAGATCAAAGTAAAAATCAATCAAAGCAGTACTTGGACAGGCAATTTATTCTCCTGAACGTCACACCTCATGGCCTGTTTTCTACAGTCCTTTAGGAACTCAATTTTTTAACTGACATCAAATTAGCTTTCACATAATTTCCTTCTTCAAATATTTAACTTAAAAGTTAATTCCTGATAAGTATCTTTTATATGCATTGTCTAAGTATGTCATTAATATAAGCTAATTATTGCATATCACTTAAATCTGGTATTAGAAGTGAGGAAAAGGAAAATGCTTTTGAACATTTGAAAAAATATAGGTATTCAAACATATTATTTTTAAAAGAACATCATTTGTATCTGTGTGCATGGAAAGTATGGGAAATGACTTGTAAAATTTGTAAACAGTCTAAGCTCAACTTTCTAAATTACAACTAAGCAGAAATTGACATTAAAAATTATGTTCAGCTATCTTAACTAGCAAAGATTATCTGTCCTAAGTTGGGGAATAATGTGATAGAGTAGAAATATACTATTTTTTTTGCAAAAATATCAAGTTATAATTAATGTAGCACTTTTATATACAATTACATTACATATTTTACTACAAGTAATCTGGTATCCAAAAATAAGCATAATGGTTTAAGCTAATAGCTTAAGCATTTTTCTCACAATTATGTTAGAAAAATAGATGGACTGATATATACTATAAAATTATGTTTTTAGTTCTACAAAGGGTAGAGTGTATCTCTGATAAAACAGTATTTTTAATAGGGAGATAATGATGAATTAATAATACCTATAAGAGTAATTTATAAATATCAAATATATTTTTATGTTTTTGAGTTGGTGTTTTATGTGCTTGAGAAAAAAAAGAGTATCAGTCTCTTTTTCATAGAATACAAATCAACTTTTAAAGTACTAATATCAACAAACAATATTTTTCCTAAGTTTGCAAATATAACTTTCAAAGTCTTATTGCTTTAGTTATAAATCTAGGAAATATAGATAATCTGTTTTAGGGGAACCTTGATTAACATGTGCTTATGACCAAGCACGGTGGCTCACGCCTGTAATCCCAGCACTTTGGGAGGCAGAGGCGGGCGGATCACCTGAGGTCGGGAGTTCGAGACCAGCCTGGCCAATATGGAGAAACCCCATCTCTGCTAAAAATGCAAAATTAGCCAGGCGTGGTGGTGCATGCCTGTAATCCCAGCTACTCAGGAGGCTGAGGCAGGAGAGTCGCGTGAACCTGGGAGACGGAGGTTGCAGTGAGTCAAGATGATGTCATTGCACTCCAGTCTGGGCAACAAGAGTGAAACTCCGTCGCAAAAGTAGATTAAAAGGTTTCAAGGAGTTAAAAAAAAGCTTATGTAAATTTAAGTACATTAAAATTCCTTTAAAAGTCTCATTTACAGCTTATTTTAACTCCTTGAAACCTTTTAATCTACATTCATAAATACACCCCACTTTTGTTTTAAGCTTTTGAAGTACGTATCCTAAGACAAACTTCAAAGCATTAGTCAACTCTAAAACTACAACGTATTAAAATTATATATTAAATGGTCAGTTTGTAATTTTTAAAATTATTTATAAATGTTGCCATTTCTGCATAAAATTTTAAATTTAAAATTACTTTTAAATTACAATTTGAGGTCAATTTTGATTGTACTTCTAACATCGCAATCTGTTTTTTAGAATTTTAAAATCTGGGTTTTAATTCTCACATAAACTGAACTTACTATCTCAATAACTGAAGTTGGTGAGAGGTGCTGATTGGTAAAAGTTAAGAGATTTGACTGTGAGTCCAAGCCTACTTCTGTTGTCTCCAGTCTCAGTGGACTAAAAGAGACAGTAAAACAATGGATGTAGTAGGAACATAAAATCTACTTTTTCTTGCATCTTCCTTTTTAAAAATTGTAGCTTTTTGTAGCTGTAAATTTCTGCTTGTCATATATCCCATTTTACCTAGCTAGTTACTATTTCTCTGCTGGGGCTTGGGAGAAATCCAAGCAGTCCTCTTCTTCCCCATCTATTTTTAGAACCAATTAAAAAATAAAAAAGGAAAAAGCAGTTAAGAACTAAAACATTAATCTTATTCCTGATAGAGCTGACACTGAGTTGCATAAATTACATGACAGAGCTAAGCAAGGTTGCTAACTCTTCATTTGATGCTTTCATTGAGAAAACCAGAAACTAAATAGAGTTTGCAGAGAAATAATTACTGAAATTGGTGTTTCACAAAGTTTAATAAGCCACATTAGGGTATCTGTTAAAAAACAAGATCTCATTTAGTAGCTCTGATTGGGCCCTCAGATACAGAATTTCTAATAAGCTACTAGGACTTTGGTTAGTAAGGACCTAGTCCGGATGTTAGGAAACTTTTTCTGTAAAGGACCAGACAATAAATATTTTAGACTTTGTGGGCCATGGTGGTCTCTTCTGAAATTCTTCAATTCTGCTAGTGTAGCTCAAAATTAACCACAGCGAATGCAATGTAAAGGAATAGGAATGACTGTGCTTAAATAATACTTCGCAGGCATAGAAATTTGAGTTTCAAACAATTTTCATGTGTCATAAAATATCTTTCTTTTGATATTTTTGTCAACTATTAAAGAGGTGAATACCCATTCTGAGCTCACAGATAAGAAAATATGCACCAGGATTTTACCTGTGCCTCCTTTACTGCAACCCCCTAACCTAGATTTTTGTCTTACGGTGGCCTTAGTAGAGGCAGATAGAGAAAAAGAGCAAATGTCCCAAAGCTTTCATAGAGAAACCACTGGAAAAATAGAGTAATGTCGATTGTAAGAAGAAATACAAATTAAAAATCAGAGGCTTAATTCTCCCTGTTAAGAATAAACGACAAAATGTTCTGTCCCCTCCATTTTCTCAGACTTTTTACTTTTAAAAAATGTCAAATTCTAAGTAATTTTCCTCTCATTGAAATATATAAAAATCCTTTCAAAATCTAGATAGGTCTTTGGTGAGCTTTGTAATGTAGGGATGTCTCTCTCAAAGACCTGTGAGCCGTTCCTTTGAAATACAAAGCATAAGGAAGAGAGCATCCCTAGTTCCCAGTATCTGTGGGAGGTTAGGAGACTAACTTCCCTTAGCACATTGCTCCAAATTGCCAAATTACCAGCTGTTATAAGGTTTTGAAAAATGTGCTTTTTTTGTGGGTAAAGCAGATTAGCTAACACAGATGGTCACTCCAACTACAAGATAAAGCTAGAATGAATTATGTGTTACAAATGGTGCTGTCAAGACCTCTTACTTGAGGACTAGTATATCTTGGAAAATGTGTAGTGGATTGCATCTACTTGGCTAGATACAGTGACTAGATTTGTTTCCAGTTTTTGCAGTGTCTTAGTGATTTCCTGTGATGTGCATCCCATTCTAGTTTAATGCTCATTCAATAATAAAATAGATTTATCAGCTAACTTTGTGGAGAGAATTTCTTGGTTGGGAAATGATTTTGAGAATTAAAATAATAGTCTATGCAACTTTATTAATTTGTCTCCTACAAAGATGTAACTTTCTCTTATAAATATTCCACTATTACTCTTGGAGATAATTTCAAAAGGTCTAAAAGTGTGACATCTTGTGAAGTACAGCTCCCTCATTTGTAAAACTATTATCTTGAGATTAGCCAAATATTGTATACATATTTTGTTCTATGTTTCTAGAATTTGATAGACACAATAATTAGATACTTCACATATACACAGATATTAATTCAAACTACATTCACAGATCATGTACATGGATATAGTTGGAACATTTTACATTTATCATTTCATGTTAACTTATGGCTTTTGGCAATTGAAAAAATTATTGACAATTCCATATTATCATACTTGGAAAATATAGAATATCCATCTATATATTCAGAATATATGAAAATAAATTGTGAAAATGTAACCATTTATTTTATCTGTTCAGAGTGGGTATTGAGTCATATATGTAGCAGGCACTGTGCACAGCACACGTTGTCTATACCCAACAGGCTCACAGATGTAAGAGAAGACAAGCTAATACATGTATGATTACATCACATGTCAATAATGTTGGAAAAATCATTTCTAGGATACTATGGAAACACATGTCAGGGGCATCTGGCTTACTTTTGTGGATGTTATGTCTGAATCCTTAAAAATGATGTTAATAGAATACATCTTTTGTATGTTCCTTATAATGTGAAGAGAGATTTTTCCCTAGACACTCCTGGCCTCGGGAAATACTCTTCTGAAATTCATTCATTATCCTTCTAAATGATAGTAAAATCATAAAGTTATTGTCAGAGACTTCTTTGGCTTATTGACTTCTGCACCTTTAGGACATCTTAGACTGCTTTGTGCGCGGAAGATGATTTTTAAAAATAAATTATGCAAAAGAAGAATAGCATTGGTGGCATGTTATAGCAGTTTGAAAACAAACCTTATTCAATGGAAGGAGAAACTTAAATCCAAAATGTCTTTAAAAGCATAAACCGTCTAAAAATTTACAAAAAAATTCAAGGAAGACATGGTAACATCTAGATTGGACTGGGTTGGTGTGATCTGGGTCTTGCAAAACAATATTTTTCAATAGATAGATAGGTGATAGACAGGTAGGTAGACAGATAAACTCAGCATATCCCATGTAAATTGATAGAAGTTTGAGGTCCAGTAGAAACTTAGCATATATTAGAGAGACCACATATTGGCACATATTAAAGAGGGAGTGAGTAAATAGCATCAAAGAGACAATGATGCAGGGAGCCTCCATTGAAATGCCAGTGACAGAATCTACTTATAATGCAGTAGGGGTAAGGTTATAGAAACTAAGGCTGAGAACAGAGATTAAGGAAGTTTAGAGATCTAAGAAATGTTGCTCTCATTATCTATAGGATAAAATCCAAAGCAGTCTCCTGAGATAAAACATAGGAATATGAAATTAATTTGTTAACAAAGATGGAATGGTCTTTTTAAAGGTATTTAACACTTGTGGATTAATTTCTTACAGGAAAAGTTTTATAATTTATGTCACAATTAATAATAAGTGTAACTTTCTCAATGCACAATTACCATCACAGATTACCTGTCTTGTAATTGAGTAAAACTTTATCTTTTTATTATTAAACTTTATATTTTTACAGTTAGTGAGATTAAATGTTTTATATTTTAGACACTATTATTTTAAAAATCTGTTTACATAATTTGCCTACCTATGAATAGGTTTTAGTTTTGTTTCCTTTTCAAATTACAGGACAAGTGTTATCTATTACTGAGTTATATTTCAAGGGGGCATCACATTTCTTAAATTAAAACTCCTAAATGTAACAGATAAGGAAATCAAGGCTTATAGGTTCTTATAAATTTTGTAATTAGGCACTAACATTGTATTTAAACTAAGTCCGAATAAGAAGATTAATATGATAATAAATTCAAACCCAAGTAATATGTTCTATTGTCATCTAGCCTCGTTGTATATAAAGAATCACAGCTCATTTTTTAATAAACATCTTTTTGTAGTTTCTTATTTACCTATTTTTGGAAATTTATATTTTTGTGCAATACAGCTTGTTGGGTTTTCCTTTGTGATTTCTAAAATATTCTTTTCCTTTTCTTATTAGTACAAATTATGTTCTTGTATGCACATTTTAATTCCTTTGGAAAATTTAAGAGTCTATTCCAACAAAACTTACTTTTCTCTCCATATTTGTGATATCACATTGACAGTATACTAAATATATGCATTCTGTTTTCTTTGATCATTTGCATGTCATTTTCACACATTAATTGTTCATGAATTTGCATAGAACACTCACTGTTTTTGTATCCTTTGTTAAAATTTTATTTTTCTTATTTTATTGCTTAAGTATGCCATAAAAGCTCAGGATAAAAAAATATATGTTTTAAGTTGCAAGGATGGAATACTCCTAAAATTGAAGCTATTTATTTGTCGTTTGAAATCTCATATGTATTTTTAAATCTAGTTAATTTGTCAAAGACATATTCACTCAGCCATTTAGTCTACACAGCTTTCTCAGGATACTATTTTGTGTAATGGAAATACAACTACTAGGAAGGTAGATAGGCTGCCTGTCAAAAGTTTTATATTCTCCTGGGCACAATGAGAAGATACACCTGTAAACAAACAAAAGCTTTGTAATAATCATTACAAGATAGTTGAGTTGTTTTTTTTCTGTTTTGTAATGTTTAAATGTTCTGATATTAATATTATAATTACATTTGTTTATGAGATAATGTCACTTGATAGCTCATATTTTTATTTATTGGTTTGTTTTACTTCTGGGGTTGTTCTTGGAAACTATATGTGTTTCTCTACGGCTTTCTGATACAATTTAAGAATTGTTTTCATTAGTAATGTATTCAATTGAGTTTAAATACTAATTGTGCATTACTCTCTTTAGACTTCAGAGAATACCTGCAGAGGAAAAACCAGGGTAGTGAGAATGAAACAATGAAATTTTCATTAGCGTGTTCAGAAAGTATTATGAAGGTTCTGAACATTTTGTGGATGTATCAGTCTGCTGGGTCTGCTGTAACAAAATATTACAGGCTGGGTGGCTTAAACAACAGAAATTTATTTCCCACAGTTCTGGAGGCTGGATATACAAGATCAAGGTCCTGCAGGGTTGAATTTCTAGTGAGGGTTCTCTTCCTGCCTTGTAGATGTCCACTTTGTCTTCACATGGCCTTTCTTCTTAGTGCACGCCAGCAGACAAAAAGGAAACAAGCCCTCTGGTGACTCTTCTAAATATGACTCTAATTCCATTAGGTTAGAGCCTTTAACTATGTTCTCTTTTAATTAAAAAAATGTCCTTTTAGTGCCTAGCTCCAAATGCAGCCACAGTGACATTTAGGGCTTCAACATATGAATCCGGAAGGACACTAACATTCAATTCATAACAGTGGTATAGGACCTAAATTTGGGGAGAACTTTTCTAATGGTCAAGGCAAAAGTAAAATTTGATTATTTGCATAATTCACAATAATCCTATAAATGTAACAGTGACTTAGTTAAACTAAAACTATTCCATATACTATAGCCACTGAACTGTCATTTAAGACCACAGCATTTGATACAATGAAGTAATGCTGAAAACATAATTAGCCAGGAATGCTTTTAGAATATACATTTCAAATTCTCAATTTGGTCTCCAGAGTAATCTCATTAAAAGTATATACACAGTGCCTGAATGAATTAAATGCTTGTGTTCAAAGTATAATAAAGTCTACCATGGATTGCCTTTAAAAAATTGTCAATTGATTTTGGAGATGATAGGATTTATTATCTATTAATAAATAGTTCAAAATAAAGTTGTATTTTTTATATCAAACATAATTCTTAATTTTTGAACTCTGGGTAAATGAAGAGAGGAAAAAGTGTGATTTACAATTATTTACATATATAGTTTTCTCTAGAAACTATCTTTAATGTACTTGTAAATAAAATATCTTCTTATTTAGATACTATCAGAATAGTTAAAACTAGATTTTTTTATATGTATTCATAAAAAACACAGGTACATACACCGGGATCAGAGATTTACTAAGGTGGGAAATCATGTTCACACATATAACTTTTACTTTATATAAGGTATTAAAAGACAATGGCTTTCACATTCTACATCTATAGTTCTTTATAAAATGTTAATTTAATTACTGGTACATTTTAAATTAACATTTATGGTACTGAAATTTCAGTATTGGCATGTCCAGTAACTCTTAGTTAACTAAAGTATTTTATTACATATAATTCACTTTCCTCACTAACAATATAGGTTAAACAATACATGACAGACAGAGAAAGGAATATGATAAATGTAATTATTTATTATATGATGTCAATTTGGATGAAATTCCTCTAAATTTATCAGGAAGTAGAATAGTGAATTCTGCCCTGATACATCACATTGGCTTTAAAAAATTTACAATTAATGTATTGAAAATGTTGTTAGTTAAATATTACTTTAGTTTATTTTGTCCTAGAAAAACACTTCATAATGGCTCTGAATTCATTATTCAAACTACTCCTCATAGTCTGCTTATGATAAATTTGATATACACAATGACTGCATGCAGTATAAGCAGTATTTGGCTAATATATTCTGTATACAAAAATGATTGAATGTAGCAAATTAGTTTGGAGAAAATTCTCAGGAAAATAAAACCATTTATAAAATTGTTAATGTTAACTTTTTGAATATGACCACTACAATATTTTACCGTTTTTTTAAACAGACATAAATCAACTTATCTTTTCCTCTATTCTTTAAAATTTGAAAATTAATTTATCCATTTCAGAGTGCTAATATTATGTACATGTTCTGTCTGTTGGAGAAAATACGTGAGTAGAATAAATGGTGTACACTGGGAGGAGAGTGCAAAGGGATGCAAGCCGATGCTATCAGAACCAATCGGAAGAGGCCAAGATCCTATGAAATATAATGTACTAAAACAAAGGTTAACACTTAATTATGGCTACGTGATACCACTTGATGTACTGCATATCTATAATCATGAAAATAATGCAACATATTTTACCTGATAGAAATTTACTATTTTTTTTTAATCACTGTTAACTGTTATAACTGTTAACTGGATGTTTTAATTACAAATTGAATAGATGAGAAAAGTACTCTTTAATATAAATAGGAATTTTAAGGTTTAAAACTTTAATGTCTACCATAGTAAAACATTAACAGTACTGTTTTGATCACATGACAGTTTGTAGAATATAAGGATATACATAAATTTACTTAGTTGATTGTTTAGTCTATAAAATGTTATCTTTTAAATTTCTTTATTTAAAAATATTTTAAGTTTTTAAATAATGATTTTTAATACCTGTAATAGTTAAATGACATCAGTACTATTTTGAGCACATGTTATTGTAGAGTATAAATGGAATGAATAAATTTATTCAGTTGCTTTGTTCATCTTATAAAATGTAATCATTTTTATTTCATTTATAATGTTTCAATATTTTCAGGTGAAAACTAAGTTATCACCTTTTATCCACATTTTAAATTAAAAGAAATGTTTTAATTTAATTTTGAAAAGTTTTTAACAAGTTGTTTAGTTTTTTGTTTGTTTTTGATGGATAATAGTTAATAGCTTACACTATTCATTAAATCATATCATTATATTAGCCATCGCTAAAACTATACTGAGTATAAGGAGAAAAATTTACAAAATAAAGATGGTAAATAAATAATTTAAAGTTAATTTTGTCACAATTACATTGAGCTTAGGAAAAATATTCTGTCATAAATATAGGTCTTAAAATATACAAACCATATACTATATTTAAATGAAGAACACATGAGTACAATCTTCATTTAGAATGCCTCAAGTAATATTAACACACGAGAATGTATGTCCCTTCCATGCTGATTTTGCTAAAGAGTTTTAATCATACAGGATGCTGAATTGTTTCAAATGCTTTTTCTGTATCTATTGAAATGATTATGTGATTTTTGTTTTTAATTATGTTTATGTGTTGTATCATATTTATTGACTTGCAAATGCAACAAAAACAATGGTAAATAGTTGGTACTTAATTAAACTAAAATGATTATGCACAGCTAAAGAAACAAGGAGCAGAATAAACAGACAACTCGCAGAGGGGGAGAAAATCTTCACAATCTATACTTCTGACAGTGGACTAATCCAGAATCTACAAGGAACTCAAACAAATTAGCAAGAAAATAGTAAATGATCCCATCAAAAAATGGGCTAAGGACATGAATATACAGTCTCAAAAGGACATGTACAAATGGCCAACAAACATATGAAAAAATGCTCAACATCACTAAAGATCAGGGAAATGCAAATCAAAACTACATTGTGATACCACCTTACTCCTGCAAGAATGGCCATAATAAAAAAATTAAAAAAATAATAGATGTCAGAAGGGATACTATGAAAAGGAAACACTTTTACACTGCTGGTGGGAATTTAGTACAACTACTATGGAGAACAGTGTGGACATTTCTTAAAGAACTAAAAGTAGAGCTACTATTTGATCCAGCAATCTCAGTACTGGGTATTTACTCAGAGGAAAAGAAGTCGTTGTACAAAAAAGATACTTGCACACATGTTTTTAGCAGCACAATTAGCAATTGCAAAAATGTGAAACCAGTCCAAATGCTCATTGTTCAGTGGATAAAAAATTGTGAGATAGAGATATATCTATCTATCTATCTATCTATCTATCTATCTATCTATCTATCTATCTATCTATACACACACACACATACACAATGGAATACTACTCAGCCATAACAAGGAACGAAATATTATCATTTGAAGCAACCTGGATGGAATAGGAGACCATTATTCTAAGTGAAGTAACTCATTAATGGGAAACCAATTATTGTATGTTCTCACTCATAAGTGGGAGTTAAGCTATGAGGATAAAAAGGGACAAAAATAATACAGTGGACTTTGGGGACTTTGGAAAAAGGATGGGAGGTGGTGAGGGATAACAGACTACAAATTGGGTACGGTGTATACCACTCCGGTGATGGGTGCACCAAAATCTAACAAATCACCCTAAAGAGCTTACTCATTAACCAAACACCACCTGTTCCCCTAAAGCCTAGGAAAATAAAATAGATGAATAAAAAGAAAAATAAATAAATAAAAAATTAAAAAACGCACAAAGGACTTGAATAGACATTAATCCAAAGATTATGTAAAAATAGCCAGCAAGCAATGATTGAGGAAATGCAAATTAAAATCACAAGGCAATAGCTATCATCTTATGCTCATTATGAAGACTACTTTCTAAAACAAAAAATGTTGACAAGGATATTCTACACACAGTTGGTGGGCATGCTAAACGGCATGGCTACTATGGAAAACAGTATGGTGCTTCCTAAGAAAAAAACAAAAGCAATTTCAATTACCATATGATCCAGCAATTCCACTTTTGTTATATATGGTTAAAAGGATTAAAAGCAGGATCTTGAAGAGATATTTACACACCAATATTTGTAGCAGCATTATTCACAAAAGTAAAGAAGTGAAAGCAACCAGTGTCCATGCATAGATGAATCGATTTAAAAATACTGCATACACATCCAATAGAATTTTGCTCAGCCTTAAAACAGGACATTCTGTCATATACTACAACATAGATTAACTTTGAGGCATTATGTGAAGTAAAATATAGTAGTTACAAAACTTACTGTATAATTCCAGTTACATGTAGCCTCTACAGTAATCAAATTCATAGATACAAAAAGTAGAATGTGGTTACCGGGAGCTGGAGGGAGAGGAAGAAAGGGAGTCATTTAATGAGTATAGAGGTTCAGTTTTGCAAATCAGTTGGTTGCAAAACAATGTGAATATGTTTAACACTACTGAATGGTATACTTGGAAATACTGAAGATTGTAAATTTTATATCACATGTTTTTCACCACAATGTAAAAATTATCATTGATATTACCATATATTTTTTTAGCTATAATGGCATCATTTTTCTGAAATAAACTAATACATTTGACCATGCATTCATTTCGAGAAAATTCAAATTTCCTAATGTTTCCTTGAGACAAACTGTTTGTTAATATTTTCCTCTGTTGTTAGATTTCAAATACTTTGGCTACCTAACAATAAAAGTCCATTCCATAGTTTTCATTGATTTTTTTAATCAAAGAAGTTTCTCTTGCCTCTTCTAGCTCCTACACTAGTCTTAGCACTCTTATTAAGCAATGTGTGTTTTCTGGGCACCAATGATAACTGTCTCAAGTGGGTGAATACAGAAGAAACAATAATTAAAATTACATTTGGCATCAGCATAAGTATTATGTTTTTATGGAGATACATACTTCTTTCAATTTGAAAAGTCAGATAATATAATTGCCTGTCTCTGTACCTACCTTGTTGACTTTCACCTTACATTTGATTTAAAATTTATTAAAAAATACACTGATAAATGCAAATTTTTGATCATTTATTAACTGTAATTAAAATTTACATGGATCTATTTATTAAGGACATTGTGTAATGTTTCCACTTTATGTTTTAAACAATTACAAACATGTAGCTTAAAATAATGTACAGATCAATGTAACAAGATTGAAAAATGGGCGATGAGAATATGAAGTCTTCCTTCTTTCTAGCAATAACCATAAACACTCTCACTTAACGGATCATACATTTTTCTTTTGATATTCTAAGTTTGTTTAAGAACAAAATGCTAAAGGAGTTCAACATGCAATGGATATATATAACATTCAGAATCACTAGCTTCCATGCTTACACTGAACTCAACATAAGGCAAAAGCCTCATAATTATACTGCATCTTTGGCTCAGTGTGTTAAAAAAGCAAAGCAACATGGTAAGCCTAATGAAAACAATCCTTTGTGTTTGCCAGTTTCAGATTGCCAGTATGGTTGCAATAAAATTCAACCATTATCTCTGATGAAATATGCAGCTTTGATTAGCAGGACAGTTTGTTTTCTGAATGCAAGATACAAGCATGAATCTGTTTCTCTAATCGTTCTCATAGCTTAGGAAAATGAGGCAGAAGCAGGTTTATTTTAATAAAGCATAATTCTGCTTCCCAGTGTGATCACATATGATTAGAAAAACAGCAAACCAATGAGATTCTGTCAGATGAAATATTCTGTCCTCTACTCTTTGCAATCTCTTGGATATTGCCATAGACTATAAAATGATTGAATGAGCTGTGGTCATGAAATTATCCATGTCACAAATACTGGTCTCTCCTTTCAACTGCTCAAGAAAAAACAAGCCTTTGGTAACTCTAGTTATTGTATGCTATAATACAAAACAAATTACCAATAACCATTCCCGAACTAACTAACATATGGCCAGACATTGTTCCTGTATAAGTTTAATGTTTTCTTGTTTCCTACTATTCTGTTTGATCTACTAACTCTTTCAACATCAATAGGTAATGCTACAGAGATCCTTGTTCTTGAAGAGTTTTTATCTCTGGAAGTTCTCATTCTTGCCACTCAGTATAAAAATAACCACTCCAGCAAGTAAAATCTTTCCAAGTAAAATATCAATAAGTCAAGGTTGCTTGATGACTACCACACAGGCACCTGCTCTCCCAATATTCAAGGAAGCCATCTGTTAAAAAAGATGAAACACAACTTAAGACAAGTTTTACTGTCATAGAAAAATATACAACTTATATTTTAAAGTTTATATACAGGAAAATCATAAATAAATGTGCTCATTTTCCCATTTTAGCCAGAAGTAGTACAATAACAATGAAAACACTGAAAATGGCATTTTAAAAAAAGCAATGATTTATATATTGAAAATTTTTAAGCCTACAATTTTAATGGAGTTTTTAAAAACAGTATTAAAATATTTAATGATTTTTATTGAAATTAACCTGCTATAGAAAAGTTTCCATCAAAGCTGTATTCTGGAGCTTCCACGGATACATTTGTGATAATATTTCATAGTGATAGCTTGGACTATATTTTAGATGAAATAGCTATTACACTTACTGCAATCATTTTGAAGTTATTTCCCCAGATATTGTATTGAATTAAATGTGTTATTCATTCATTTTAAACAGAGACATATAATGAAATAAATTCAATATTTTGCCATAAATAGGCCATAATTATAATTGCTACATGCTTATTAAAATTTTTCCATCTTATGACAATCACTGAAATGAGAACTGAGTATTTTTTTAATAATGCTGAATATGAAAATGGTTAGAAATGTATTAAAAGCAATAATTTTTACAGAGTTTGTAATGAGAATTTATTCTTTGGAGACAAGCTAACATTTTGATAATTTGAGCTTTTTGATATCAATAATTTTTATTACAGTTTTCTAAGAATATCAAGGTAGATTAGAAATTACATGATATTATTTCAGAGTGAAAAGTAAGTGTATAAAATGTAAGAAATAAAATAGCTGCAAACAAAGTAGCCTCAAATCACATACATTATCTTATTGATTGAAACAGGACACATTCTTACACTCTAAATATAAAAATTACCTCCATTTTCCACCAGTTATTTTGAATGTATTTGTTGTTACCCATCATCCCACTGTAGGTTAAAAAAATCCACATGATATTTATTTTTTATTCTTTAATGGATTATTTGTAAAAGCTAATTTAATGTAACATCACTTGTCTTCCTCATAGAATTATTGCACAAAATGAGAGTTGGGAAGGAGCATGTGAATATATTTGTGATATATTTGTGTGAAGAACAGTTTTTATAGGTCATCACTGTTATCTTTGTAATCACATTTTGTACTGTTATGTCCATGAGAGAGATAGTAGTGAATACAATATCAGGAGATAACATGTTAATCCCACAGCATCAATGTATGCAAAGCTAAGTTTACCTGACTCCAAAATGCATGCACTTTCCCTGGTCTTTCTTTTATTATCTAATGATTTTCATGGATTGTTTCACATCAGAGTCATTTAAGAAGCATCTACAAAATACAGTCATGCACTGTATAGCTGCATTTTCATCCTTGAGGTTCTGGTCATGGATGAACCACATATACAATGGTGGTGCCATAATATAATGGAGATGAAAAATTCCTATCATCTGGTAATGTCGTAACCCTCTTAACATCAAAGCACAACGCGTTACCCAAATGTTTCTGGTGACACTGGTGTAAACAAACCTGTTGTACTGCTTTTTTTTGAAAATAGAAAAAAGCTCATAGAATAAGGATATAAAGAAAATAATTTACAGCTGGACAATGTGTTTGTGCTTTAATGTAACTGTTACTATAAAGGAGTCAAAAAGTTTTTAAAAATTTAATTGTTTAAAAAGTTAAAAAAAGATACAGTAAGCTAAGGTTAATTTATTATTAAAGAAAGAAAAATATGTTAAAATAAGTTTAGTGTGGCCTAAGTGTAGAGTGTTTTTCAAGTCTACAGTAACATATAGTAACGTCCACGGCCCTCACATCCACTCATCAGTCCGTCACTGACTCATGCAGGGCAGTTTCTAGTCCTGCAAGCTCCATTCAGGTTAAATGCCCTATACAGGTGTGTACCTCTTCTTATCTTTTGTACCACATTTCTATAGTAGCTTTGCTATGTTTAGATATGTTTAGATACACAAACACTATTCTGTTACAATTACCCAGAATACTCATTACGGTAACATACTACATAGCTTTGTAGCCTAGGAGTTATAGGCTATATCATACAGCCTCAGTGTGTAGAAGGCCATATCATCTGGGTTGGTCTAAGTATGCTCTGTAGTATGTGCACAATGATGAGATTTCCTAAGGATGGATTTCTCAGATTGTATTTCATTTTTAAGGAACGCATGACTGTATATGTGCACAAACCCTATCACTAAATGGAAATTTAGGATTAATATTGGGTAATTGTATTTTTGGAAACTTTCCCAAAGGCTACCTGATGTCCATTCAATATTCAGTACTGTGTACTAGACTACATATAGAGTGAGTAACTTAACTTTATACCTTCATCTACATCTATACCTCTATCTTTATATATGCTTGTGCGTATGTGTGCATGTGAAAATGAATCCTTTCTGTTTTTCCAAAAACCAAAATGCGATATTCCCCTTGTGTTTCTTATGTCAGCAAATGACACCCATCTCCACCCAGTTGTTCAAGACAGAATCCTCAACCCTTCTTTTTACCTCACTCAACCCTAAATGTGAATCATCAAGCCCTCTAAATATATCTCCAACAAGTTTAATTCTATCCATTTCTTCAGTCTTCCACATAGCTCAGGTTACATAATGTAAACCATGTCTATCTCTCAAAACTTAATGATTCTCTTTCTTGCTCAGTGAGGCATACCAAATATTCTTCCTCTGGGTCTTACAAATAATGTTCCTTAAGCCAAAGCATTCCTATATTTTCATCTAGTTAGCTATTACTCATTTGTCAGACCTCATTCCACATATTTCCTGAAAGAAGATTTCTCTGCCCAATGCACTTAAGTTCTATCAAAGTGCTATTCTCTTACCGAAGAATTAATCATGCTATTTTAAAGATTTGGTATTTTTCTATATAAGTATGTTTTAAATGTTTAAGAAAAGTTATCCTTCTTTCCTCTTGGTCCAGATTTATTTAACATATATTTTTAAAAATCTCCCCTTATTCTCCCTCTAGGGGTTGTACCCTTCAGCATGAGTAGTATGATAACCTAAAAAGGTTGGCCACAGAACCAATGAAATAAAAGTAATGCTGAATGTAGATCTTTCACCAGGCTTCTCTGTAACAAATTTGGCAATATATCATTCTCACTATATCTTATATATCTATTGTGTACAAATAAATGAAATGCATACACAAAAAGTATACCTAGTTGCAACAATACTTCTCAATTTATTTGAGAAACATTCATACTACCTCCTACTCTGAGCCAGCAACTCTGCTAGTCTTTGGAGACCCCACAATAAAAGAAACATTGTCATTGATTCCTTATAACCTGCAGATGAATGCAGCCTGATAGTGCTATCAGAATATACCAAGAGAATACATTAAAGGGCAGTTTTACTTAGGCAAGGGGAAATGGGTTAAAGTTCTTTGTTATATCTTGAAGCACATGCATCATTTTTTCAAATCAAACACAAAAAAATAAGCCCAGTGTTAAATGACAAAAGTCAAATTTATTTAAAACATACATAGATACACACATGTATCTATACATATGGTATGTGTATACATTCTCTGTAAAACAAAGCAACAAAACTGGCAATCGATTCCTAATCTATTTCCAACTCAAGCTAACCTGAGTATTTTTCCAAATATCCACATATTTGGATATTTTAATATAGTTTGCTTATTTATTTTAACAATCAGCCTTTTGTGGGTGATTATCAACTTATATGGGATAATCAACTTATGCCACTTATAGGACATATAGAGTGAAAGTGACAGGAATTTAGCAAATATGGGAAACCTTTCAAGTAGGCTAGAATCCTGAAAATTTTTAAAGGGATTTTGTATGGGTCTGCTGCTCATCCCTCAAGAGCCTTAAAAATATAAATATTGAGAAGATATGGAAGCAAAATCTTAAAGTAATTTAATAGTTTTAAATTTAATGTTTATTATATTAAAGTTGTTATAAAACATTTTAAATGCCACTTTGCTGTTTGTAAGATGCTATATAATCCAAAAAAGTATAATAAAATACAGATGAAGGAAAATGATCTTTAGCAGTCTTTTACCTATTATTACTACATACATTGTTTTGATTTCAATTTTAGAGGAATGATAAGCATAATTACTCTTTATTAGAAATATGTATTCAGATATTATATTACATCACTTATATAAACATAAGCTTCCTTTGTTTAATGTTCTGTTAAGTGGAACATTTAAAATACACACATTTAGCTAGTA
Source organism: Papio anubis (assembly GCF_008728515.1). NCBI lineage: Eukaryota > Metazoa > Chordata > Mammalia > Primates > Cercopithecidae > Papio > Papio anubis. The sequence goes on from NC_044990.1 coordinate 47,910,117, forward strand.
CAGTTCCTTAGTAAATCAACAATCATTAATTCATGCATGCAGGGTTTGCTTTGGAAACACTAGGGACTCAGAAAGGTACAGAGTCAAAATATATCCTTCAAAATTTTAGTGCAATAATGTGAAAAGCAATAATTGCTCACTTCTTTTTACATACAGTGCTCTTTGAATAAGAAATGCTTCTTCTTTAGCAATTAAAGTAAAATGTAGAAAATAACAAGACTTAGATCTCTTGATATTTTCCCTTCTTTTCTCTACTCCTCCTTTTTTCTTACTTGGCTACATGTACCTATTTTTGTTGAAGTCAAGAGTTTTCCTTTAGAGGATAATAAATTCACAATGCAGGTACCTTAGTCTAGCCATTAGGAATTTGGTTTTGTACTCTGAAGTTAGTCTGACTAAATATTGTTGCTGAACACGTACCATCAAAACTGGCAAAATCAAGGAAATTATGTTTCGTTAAAAGTGAGTATCTTTAAAACAAATGTACTTTAATCAGGTTTCAAATTCTTTAGATAAATTGTAGTCAATTTCTGTGACCAAAATCAGATCCTTCTACCCACTGAGGCAATATGAGGAGATGTGGTTATTATCTCGCTTCAATTAAATAAAGCTTTAGAGATGCACTGCACTCTTAGATGGAAACGATTTATTTGAACAGTATCTTACTTTTAGATTTCTGGTAAAAGTGAGAAATAATAGAAATATTGAGAGACTTGGAGAAGAATGAAAGTAAAGAGAAATCAAATATATAAGGGCACAAGTCAGAATGTATCGATTTCCTCCATCATAAGCAAGGCCATAGTAGCTATGCAGCTAAGATGTTTTCCACTATAATTAGTTTGCCCTGGCCTCATCCTCCCATCACACTCACACACACCAACACACATCCTCTAGTTATGTGATTACAATGGGAGCTGTTTCATTCTAGCAAGATCCTGAGTCTCTAACTACAGTTTGTATGTAAGAGATAATGCCTCACCTAAGATAAGCCAGTCATTTTACTCCAACTTCCTGGACAAAATGATTGACAAGGAGTGAGCATTCATTACATGACAGGCTATGCAAAGCCCTTTCTTGTTTATTCTTTTAATTGAACTGGGATTTTTAAAAAGTTATTTTCTTTTTATGGCTGCGGGGATTACTATTTGGACTTTCCAGCAGCACCACCAGGTGGAAAATTCTCTCTGCAACAGATAAAAATAGACCCAATAAACAGTAACAAAAATGAATGCCAAGAAGGTTGATTTCTGCAGCCTTTATATTGTTTCTAAAACCAAACATTCTAAAGTTAGGGTTTTGTGAATCAATATATTACACTTTTATTTTTTACTTCAGTAACTCAAATTCAGATTCTGTTTCTTGTTGTGGAAAATGGAAATCTCAATAAGCATGTATGTCATTTTTTAATATTTTATTGGTATTGTAGTAATAAAAAGTACATAAGAATGTATAATTTAATGAACTTTTTACAAAATTAACACAATGTTGGACAAAAGCAATCATTTTGGGTTTAGGATACTTTTACTAGATTACTGTTAGTATACCCCTCCTCCATAGAAGGAAAATGAAATAAATTCTTATCCTTGAAGTGAATTATGCTGATGACAATCTTACCTGTGTCCACTCATTAGTTTGTGGGTCATAGGATTCCATAGTGTTGAGGTATGTCTGTCCATCATAGCCACCAACAGCATATAATCTGTCACCAAGAAGACAGACCCCAACAGCATCTCTGGGCATACTCAAAGGAGCCACCATGGTCCACGTGTCTGTTTTGGGATCATATCTAAAATTCAATGACAATAGTGCATAACATATTCTAATCACATTCAACTGTTACTATAAAAATTTTACTTTTTGCAAAGCCTGTCATGAAGAAGGAAACTTTTTTTTCTCTAAAGGCTCAAACATTTGAGCTTGTATTCTAGAATGAACATCCATTATGTCTAGCTTCCTAAATTTTAAGATATTTTAAAAATGCATCCAGACTCACAGATGAATGCAGATTCATTCAACAGAAATACATGTCATGATGTCTTTCTACAAAAAAGTGTCAGATATATAAATAACTATTATCCACAGTAGAATTAGGGTATTTGAAACAGATGTTTGCAGACTGCTATGGTAATGAAGTAGAAGAAATGATTAAAAATCTGGGAGAACTATGGAATACTCGATAGATGAAGTTTCCTTTAAAACAGTTCTGAAAGTCTAGCCTAAATTTGCTAGAAAAAAAAAAAAAAGGAAAAATTTGTACAAAAATAACTGTAGTGTTTTGCTGTTGTTGTTATTGTTGTTGCATTGTTTTGTTTTGTTTTTCGTTTTAATGCATGGTCAGCTTTGAGGCAACAGGTAAGTAGTGTGACTATGTTCAAGAAAGACTGAGGAAATGGTGTGTCTCAAGATGTAAGTTTTGGTTAGCTTATGGGATGTTTGATTCCCTGGGTAAGAAGGTACTTTCAGTTTACTCAATAGAAAAGTAGCCTCTGAAAGTGGGGAAACAATTATAACATGAACACAACTGAGTTTAGTGACATTTATCAGGATTCACAGTGAGGGAGGGACTAGTAATTCAAGAGATCAAAGTCAGAAGACTGAAGTTATTGTTACTAAATTCAAACAAAAATTATTTTCAATAAAATTTCATAACCATATAGCACATACAGTTATTTCACATTTTGAGTGGCAAAACCCTGAAGACTCCTTTAATGAATGTACTCTGAATGAATGAAGAAAATATACCTTTGCCTTTGGCCCACAATTGCAGGTTCAGATACAAAAACAGAAAGGGTGGTAAGAATCCAGAAGAATGAATATAAAATAAAACTGTGAAAAGGACTTTCCAAAAAACACAACAAACAAATTCTTAGTTTGTTTTCCTGCTCCATTTTTTTTCACCCATTCAATTTTTAACTTGAACACTCCTAAAACAAATGAATAAACAAAAATACCTATGCCTTACTGAAAAGAAAGAAGGTTGTTACAGAAGATGTGGAATTTCTGTTTCACAGAGAATATTCATATTTCCCACGATGTTATGTGAATTTGCACACTGTGGTTGGGGAGTTTGTGCGCTGCCAAGATGATGTGTACAGTGAGGTGTTGGTTGAATGCTAGAAAATCAGGATCACCTTGAAGCATAGGCTGCCCGGCACGTAAAAATTTAATTTTTAGTGCTATAGTTAATAAACACAAAACATCACAGATAGATGCAGACGTATATAGACACACACACCAACAGAAATACATAATCTGTGCCATCAAAATCTCCTTTAAAAATATTTAAACAATGTCCACAAATAGTTTTAAATATGCAAAGATTTTTAAATATGAGAAAACAAAAGATACCACAATGGAGAAAATAGTTCAATCCAGAATGTGGAATATTTGATAAAGTAACTGACTGAATATTTAATAAATCAATGGCAAAAGATAATGAGTAAATAATTAGGAAGAAGTAACTGTTCTAAGTTAAATGTGAATTAGAAATATAACAAAATATAGTGAGTAACCTTTACCTGGATCCTAATTCAAACATACCAACTGTTAAAAAATGTTTGAGACATTTTTGAATATCAGTATAACCTAGGAATTACCTTTAAATAAGCAACTATTGAAGTTTTTATTAGCAGAATAATAACTTTGGGGTTACATTAACAAATAAAGTCCTTATTACCTTTGTTTGCTTCTGGAATAATTCAATAATGTTTTGGGTTGAAAATATGTTCAGAAATTTCTCTACAAAACTTTAGAGAAAAAAGGAGGGACACAGGGCAGAAAAATGGATGAAACAATAAGAACAAATTTATGATAGTTGTTGAAGCAGGAAAATAAGTATAGGGGAGTTAACTGTATCATTTGCTTTTTGTTTGTCAGAAAATTTTTCTAGTACAAATAACTTTAAAGTGAATAGTTTACGTAGAATACAGTCTGGATTTTGTCACCATCATGTCACACGAGCAGTTTTTCTGAAGTCATATTATCCTCATTTAATTATTATTCAGCTCTATAGAATTATGTCAAATATTGTCTGCAAAGCAGATTTTATCATGTTGCAAATTATATATATATATATATATATATATATATTTATTTATTTATTTAATAGGTCATGGGAACTGAGAGAATAGCAAACGTTAGTGTGCTAAGCAATAATAAACTAATTTCCAGAGGTTTAGTTCTTCACGTAAAACTCAAATGTTGGAAGGGAAATTTTAAAAATACTAATTTGTCCTACATTTTGATACATATTTTAAAAATACTAACCTGCAATCAGAAATATATACATATATATTTTAAATTTTCTAAAAAGTAATTTTACAATTTTAATGCTTTTTTTTGGAAAATACAAATCTTTGAATTAGATGTGTCTGTTTTCAGTAGTAGGTAACATATCTGAAATGTGTAATAACTATCTTATCTGGTAATGATAATAATATTTAAATTTATATTTTACCAGTAAAACCAAACCAAAACAAAATCTGAGTCATCTGACATAGACACACTCTCCCAGTTATTTAGGAAGAGATCACACAAATTTAAAATCTCCCAGTTGCCATTGTTCTTGTTCTCAGAATGATAACTTCAAATAGATTTTTCTATATTCAGGAACTCTGGGATTCACCTCTCAGCCTGGCACATACAAAGTTATTATCATGAAAATGAAATAAACAATCTATAGATGTATAAGCATTGTCCAAACAATTACTAATAGTGAACTCTGTCATTTGCAGGTCATGTTTCTGAAAACCTTGAATTCTAAGCAGCCTTTTTTTGCCTCTAGTTGCCAGCTTTTTTCTTTTTTCTTTTCATTTTTTTAATAAGGTGGTGGGTGTGGGGTCTTACTGTATTTGGGCTGTCTGCCTTTCCTGCATCTTACCTTGGCCTTCCTGGTCAGAGTGTGAGCTCCATATCAGAGACTCTATTAAAGTTTATAGCCTTCAAGCAAAAGAAGTGCCAGTATATAGTAGTTAAAATTAACTACAAAATGAAAACTTGCTAAAGGCATATGATAGTCACAGAACAAAAGTTAATTTCTCTTTGTAAAACCAAATTGAATTTTTTTAAGAAACCATTAAATTTTCAACCATTAGTGTCATTTTCATACTTTAAGGATAATAATTGGCCTTAACATTTCTGAGGAAAATTGTTTTAAATATAAACACATTACTTTGTTAACAAATAGAATTGAGAATGTTTCTTTTCCCAAGTTTGTACAGGAGATATTTAGATAGAGAGCAAATTAAACAATAAAGAAGTGATTTATAGTCCAGCAGGTCTGCCTGTAAAACAAACAAACAAAATCAAATTAAAAACCAAAGAAACAACAAAATAAATAAAGATCCATGCTGTGAGAATGGATAGCCTGCTTCAAAAGAGTGGCACATAGATTTCAAGTATATTAATCACAAAATCTCTGTATTAATTAACTTTAAGAAATCAGATGTGAATTGAGCAATCGAGAGTGACAACAGTGTTGGCTAAAAATAAATACTTTTATTTTTTCCTGTAAAGAAAACCAACATTTACCAGATTTCATGACATTAACAAAGGAAATGTTCCTGGACTTTTAAAACTGTTTATTTTCTAGAAATATAAAACAATTAATTTCAATACAAATTATTTGTTTATAACTGCATAACAGTAATAATGTTCCTAATACACATTTTCATTCAGATGTTTTCGTATGTATGCATTTCTAATGGATATTAGCAATGGGATTTCTGGGTCAAAGACAGTGTATACTTTGAAATGTGGTAAATGTTGACAATTGATATTACAAAGAGGCTGTGTTAATTTACACTCCACTCCTACCATCACTGTAACGAGCGTGTGTCAGTTGTTCTACATTCTCTCCAACATACAGTATTATGTGTATTATGTGTTTTTTCATTTTAGACTTTCCTGTGGGTAAGTGATGGTATAATATTGTAATTTTAATTTGCATTTCCCTGATAACTAATGCCATCCAATCTTCCCCCACCCCCCTCCAGTAGTCATTGCCTATTTGGATATCACCTCTTGAAGAGTTCTTGTTCAAACCTTCTGCCTAGCTTTTCTGTTCTTTTAAAAAGGATATCTAGAATTTACCTATATATTGGAAACAATGCTTTTGTTGGTTATATGCATTGCAAATATTTTCCCCACTTTCCAACAACTTCTTACCCTCTTAATGGTATCTTCTGAAGACATTTTACTGTCATATTTTCTTTATAGATGATCCTATGTAGGTCTAGGTTAAGAAATCTTTCACACTTCATTTGTTTTTGAAGGTGATCTCCTGTGTTGTATTCTAACAGCTTTATTGTTTTATGGGTCGTATTTAAATCTAAAATCCAGCATGAGTTGATATTTAATGTAATATGTAATAGAGGATAAGACTACGATTTTCCACATGAGATATCCAAATCACCCAGCCACATTTGTCATACTGGCGGGCCTTTCTTTACTGCTCTTTGGTTTCTCCTTTGCCATAATCAAGATTCTTTACATGTGTGATTGTGTTTCTGAACACAAATCTATTCCATTTGTCTACTTATTTATACTGTATTGTTACTACAATGTCTAGTTAAAATAATTTAATAAGAGGCTTTTATATATAGTTTTTCAAGGTTGTCTTGGAACTTAGGACGCTTTTCACTTTTATTTAAATTTTAGGATCATGTTTCCAACGTACACACAGCCACAATGAAACTACACGAAAAAACTGTAATTTAAAAAGACTGCATTAAATTTATAAATTTTGTTTGCTCATTTTTTGTTTTGTTTTTGTTTTTGGGAGGGGGTTGGGGTTTGTTTGATTGCTTGTTTTTGAGACAAGGCCTCAGTCTGTCACCCAGACAGTGGTGAAATCTCGGCTTACCGCAACCTCCAGCTCTAGTGCTTGAGCAAACCTTCCACCTTAACCTCCAGAGTAGCTGGCACTACAAGCATGTGCCACCATGCCTGGCTAACTTTTTATTTTTATTATTATTGTTTTCAAGTTTTAGTGAGATGAGATCTCACTATGTCACCCAGTCTGCTCACAAACTCCTGGGCTCAAGTGATCCACCTGCCTTGGCTTCCCAAAGAGCTGGAATTAAAGGCATAAGCCATTATGCCCAGCCCAATTAATTTTATATATTGACTGAGTATATAGCAATCTTATTATTTCAATCTAATAGTTTCTAGTTTGATTCATATGAAATTATTAGATATTTATCACATAATCTTGAATAATGGCATTTTTATTTATTCCTTTCCAATTGGAGGCAATTTGCTTTCTTTCTATTGCCTAACATGGCTAGTTGTTCTGTTAACATGTCTAATAAAAATGGTATTAGCAGTCATGTTTTTCTTCTCATTCTAATGAAAAACACAAAACATTTCAATATTTGACTATGAATATTTTGTAGATTCTTATTATCAAATTAACAACATCAGTTTATTTTTCAAGTTTGGGGAGCATTTTTATAATGGATATTGACTTTTATCATTTATTCACTTATTCAGACATTCATTTAATTGTCATTGTATTAAGTTACATTATTACTCTTTTCAATATTAAACCAAATGTGCCTTTCTGTGATAAACTCACATTGGATTTATGTACATGCTTTATCAAACTGATTCTGTCCTAAGAGAATTCTAAGAATTAAAGTTTTAGGGTAGATCCTAATATATTTGAAATGAAAATAATTTTCATATTTTGGTTTATAACATATAACTTTCTAAAAGCATATAAATAATGGTAGTGGTATAATGGTTACCCTTATAGACAATATTTGTTGGTACACATGATTTTCTACCAAATTTTACGATATTCTGGGTCATAAAGTAAACCTCAGATGATTATAATACTTTGAAGTGGTTTTAAATTCACTGTTAATTTTAACCCCAAGACAGAGGAGAAAGCAGTCAGCACAATGTTAGAAAAAAATTTCCTCAATATATTCAGTGTGTTTCAGGCTCTTATGCCGATGATGTGCTTAATGTCTACTTTAAATGTGTAGTCTTTTTTGATGTACTTATTGATATTCTCCTAACTTTTTAAATCCCTTTCTTAAAAACATAATGGGCATAGAATGATTCAGAAAGGAAGACGGAAGAAAATAAATTTCTGCTTCCCTTCTCAATATCTGTTGTTCATTTTCAATGCCAAAAAACTTTAAAGTTAATTTGATTTCAATTTCTGTATAATGATGAATGAAAAATTCTATTTTGACTTATGTCATATTTTATTACATCCATTTTTCAAGATTGAGGGGAGGAGAAATGAGTTGTTGACAGAACAAAAAGAAAATAAGGAAAAGCTAAACAGCTCTTTGACTCCTCTCAGATGCAGTTGTCACAATACACCTTTAAAAATTATTTTAACTATTCTCAGTCAGCAGAACATGGATTATACCCAGGAAATCTGAATGCCAGTTTAAACAAACTTTAAAAATTGGATATCTCTTAACAGTTCAAAACTAAAAAGCAACGGATTATTTATATAATCACTTCCTCTACTAGTACGACAGAAAACCATAATTAGCACTATAAAGCCAAATTACTTTTATTTTATTTTATTTATATATTTTTTGAGACAGGGTCTCACTCTGTCACCCAGGCTGGAGTGCAGTGGCAAGTGATGGCTTACTGCAGTCTTAACTCCTCCAGGCTCAAGTGATCCTCCCACCTCAGCCTCCCAAGTAGCTGGGGCCCCAGGCATGTGCCATCACACCTAATTCTTGTATTACTAGTACAGATGAGATTTTGCCATGTTGTCCAGACTGATCTCAAACTCCTGAGCTCAAGCAATCCACCTTTCTTGTCCTCCAAAGATGCCAGGATTACAGGCGTGAGCCACTGGACCTGGCCGATATCCTTCTATCTGTATAGATTAACATATGTTTCATTTATTCGTCCATATTTGTAATTCCACATAATCCTTCGTCCTCAAAATATGCAGATAAATTATCATGATGCCAGAATAATTCTGGGCAGCATATCTAAGGACAGCAGGTTATTCTGTCACCTCCTTTCTGTGTCGCTCCTCATAAGCCATTGAGGGAAACAGCAAATCACAGAATTAAATTGGTATAGCTATTGTATCAGCTAACGTTGCTGCATCTACTTATAAAGCAGGGCTCCTAAATACTTAGGTTAGCATAGAATCCTTGATATGGTTAGGCTTTGTGTCCCCACCCAAATTTAATTTTGGATTGTAATCCCCAGATGTTGAGGGAGAAACTTGGCGGAGGGTGACTGGATAATGGGGGTGATTTCCCCCACGCTATTCTTGTGACAGTGAGTGAGTTTCCATGAGATCTGGTGGTTTCACAAGTGTTTGGCAAGTTCCTCCTTCGCTCGCTCTCTCTCGTCTGCTGCCATGTAAGACATGCGCGCTTCCCCTTCTCCATGATGGTAAGTTTCCTGAGGCTTCATCAGCTATGTGGAGCTATTAGTCAATTATACCTGTTTTCTTTATAAATGACCCAGTCTAAGGTAGTTTTTTTTTTTTTTTTTTTTTTAAGGGAGTCTCGCTCTGTCGCCCAGGATGGAGTGCAGTGGCGCGATCTCGGCGCACTCTAAGACAGTTCTTAACAGCAGTGTGAAAATGGACTAATATAATCCTCATATTAACATAGTCTATCCAAAATTTGAGCATAATTTGCTAGCCAATAGCAAACATTATGAATGCATAGTAACAGAAAAACAATGGCAACAAACTAGCTAGTCCTTTCTCCCTGCACTCATGCAGCTGACTCCAGCAATAGTATCTTGAATGAGAAAGGGTTTGGGGGAGGAAAGGGAAGGGGGAAGGGGAGAAGCAGCACATCACAATAATATATCAAAATTGTTAATAGCGTTTAGATAAGGTATAAGGATATACTTTTAAATCAGTATTTGAACAATTGCTTAGCTTTTCAGGCCCTATCTATCTCAACAATTTTCTGCTTAAAGTATATGGAAATAATACTCCACCAAGATGATGCAAATGCAAATGTGGATTTGCAATACCAAACAAACATCTACCAAATTTTACAATATTCTCGGTCATAAAGTAAACCTCAAATGATTACATTTGCCTCTCCATGAGTCCATCTCAACATTCACCCATTCTTCTGCTCTATCAATCTATCCATTTATCTTCTACAATTTCTCTATCAATTCATTTGTCTGTATAACATCCTATTTACAGTTTATCTCAAGAAAGTTTTCCTTGTGGGAATATTGAGGTTCATTTTTCTTAGTGTCTGATTGATTCAATACATTCTTGTTATGTGCCTATTCTGTGCCAGAAATTGTACGAAGCACAATAATATAGAGCTGGGTGGAAAGCTATCTTGGGCAGTTTCAGCCGATGGCACCTAGTTTAATTAAAAAAACTGATGTAAAAAGAATTTTAATTATAATGTTAATAATTAGTACCAAGAAATAAATCTCAATTTTTCTTCTTGGTCAAATTTGCATTATGAAATGATCCCTCTGGCAACTATAAGAAGAATGAATTGGAAGATGCAGAAGTGGGTATTACAAAGTCTGGCATAGAAGGTTCCTATTATCTTGACACCCTTCTTTCACCCGCCCTCATTACCGGGATGCAGATGTGAGGGCAAAGGTGGTTCTGATCTATTATTACTCAGCAGCGGGACTGATGCCTTTGAACATATTTTCTTATCTGTTGCCTAGATTCCAGTTTCATTTAGTATCTTAAAGGATTATTTATTTATTTGTCTCTTTCTTCTAATACTGTAAGCTCTGTATAGCATAGTGCAAAATACACGAAAAACATTAGTTGTTAACTAAATAGATAAATGAATGAATGTTGTTTGCCTAATAGATCACATCTTCTGGACCTCACTTCTCCTGAAACTCAATGCACATTTTGGACACTGATTTTGTCCACCAGGTTGCTCTTACTAGGGTGAGGTTTGGTCACAAAATTAGTTTTCATCTATTCCATAAACTAGTCTAGAGTCCTCATTCTCATTCAGTCCCTGCCTTCTACCTTCTCTGATTTGAGGTGCCAGTATTATTTGTGCTTACAATACCTGAGTGCAAACAATTTTTGATAAGCATTATAAAACTGGACTTAACACCGCCATTATATAATAGTCTACATTTCTATAAAAAATCGTTGTGCTATAATAAAATGTGATCTATCCATCTCTCTACAAAACATAGCATTGTACACTATTCTTGCTATTTCTAATGATGTTTGCCTATGATTATGTACTAAAAAACATTTTTACACTCTATGTGCAAAGTGGTTTCACAGAGGCACAGTTGCATATCTTGATTTATTGAGGAGTTACATGTGAAATCGTCAGCATAGAAAATATGTTATAAAAAGTGCAAAAGTGCTATTAATCTGATGAGTAGTATGAGCTAGGATAAGAATCATGATAATGCTGTGTGCTTCTGCATTACTTAAGCTGCTCATATCCACTGCACTCCTATAACTCAAAATAGCCATGCTTATTTAAATCTAATTTTCCAACATAAATATATTCCTAAACTGAATTATTTATGCCTCTGTTCACAAACAACATTTCAATACATTATACAGTCGGGTTGGATGAGAATATTGGGATGAAATATTTCATTAGCAGAATTTATATAAGATATTCAAGGTAAAAGTAGGAGGCTCATCATATTCATCTCTTCGTTTACTCAAGAATTTAGCAGAGAAAATGTAAGTGGGTTAGTTGTTAGTCTATTAGCAGCATTTTAAAAAATAAATGATTGCACATTTGTGTGTATAAAAGTATAAACCTATTTATTAGGACACTGGCCACTGTCTTCATCGTAACACCTGTAGTTCCTGATTTCAGTGGACTAGAAAATATTAAAGTGAAAATGCAGTGAACTTAATGCCTTTCTCGATGTGTATACAGCCATAAAGTTACAGTCCATTTCACAGAGTAGCAATATTGGTAAACATTGTTTCTGCATTTTATCTAATTTGAACACAGCCTGCTTACCAAAAACCATCTCTTGCCAATGGACTTATCCTCAGTAAAAATAATTACACATCCTTAGAAAAAATTGTCATAAGTGGGAAAGAATATCCTTTTTCTATTATCTATACCACTTACAGGCATCAGGATACAGGCTGTGTTTTCCTAATATAAAAAGGAAAATTTTTCTGCTCTCAGAGCTATCCACCAAACATCTCACTTTTCTCCCAGATACAAGTTGAGGTATTGGTCTCACACTCCCATGAAGTTTTCTGTGGCCACGTTATTGGTTTGTCATTGTAGTACAAACAAAAGATAATTCTATTACTTGCAGGTGAAATCTTTAAGGACCAGTGAACAATTTACTACTCTCTGGCTTTTTCCTTTTGACATAGAGACCAGCAATGACCAATATTCTAGGTTATGTGTCAGTCTGAGTACCAGAGTGGTAATATCATGGATATGTAGCATGAATGAGGAAAAAAAGCATCATGGTATTAAACCACTGAGAGTTTTAAAGTTATTTGTTACAGTAGAGTTACTTATCTTATACCAATTGATAAACCAATTGACCTAAATATTCCTTATCCTCATTTCCCCATGGATCACTATGGATCCTATGTAATAGGAAATATTACCATGCATCTTACTAAGGATTGTTCAGTCCTTACTGCATACCATATAATACTTCTAAGCAACGCACAGCCAAAAGAGAACTCAGTGATAGCTGTGCCAGAAGTCTCTGCATTGCATTCCTACCTGAAGCCAAAGTGTTATCCCACTCTAGCTTTTGTGCACTTGGTCAATTTTAGAAAGAGTTATAAGAGAACCTACGTTTCCTTCATACACCAAGATTATTAAAAATAGAGCTCCAATCAGTCTGTCTTATGTTAAAAAGGATGTGTCATAAAATAAGAACTTAATAATTCACCTTTGAGAGTTTGAAAGGGTAGTAAAACAAACTTGAACAGAAGAATAGAACACAGAAGCAAAATATCCAATATTTTAAAAAACATTAGCAAATATTCACATTTCATAAATCACTCAAAACTTCTTTTTAATGTATGTTTTAAAAGTATATCAAGAAGAAATTTAAAGATTATTTAAGGACTTGCGAAAAAACATTGTGGAAATTTAAATAAATATTAGTTGAAGGGAGGAAGCCAGGAATACAAGAATAAGAAAATAAAAGAAAGTACGTGTGTGTGTGTGTGTGTGTGTGAGAGAGAGAGAGAGAGAGAAAGAGAGAGAGAGAGAGAGAGAGAGAGAGAAAAAGGAGTTAAAAAATGTATCTCTAGGTGTTGAATTTAACTTTCCTAAATAATGCAATTTTTCCAAACACTTGAATCAGGCATCAGTGTGATTTGCACTGTCTCTTTCACTATAAAAGTGTCCTTAGGGTCTCACCTTTCTACATAATCCAGTAGCCGGGAACAGTGATTTGAAGCAGGAGCATCATGACCTCCTACTGCATAAAGAAAACCGTCACATGTGGCCACTCCGACACCCCCTCTCCTCTTACACATGGGAGCACACATGTTCCACTTATTTGTATGAGGATCATAATATTCCATTGAACTCAAACAGGAACTTCCATCACGACCTCCAACTGAATACAGCCTAAAACACAATTGGAAAAACGTGATTTAATATCATAGTCTGGATGACAACATAGAGAAAATAAAAGGTCTTTTAAAATAAATGTTCATAGTATGAGACTCAAATGTGTTGGAAATATATTACTTTGCAGGGAGATTTTGTTAAAGATACTCAATAAATGATCATATATACTAGAAATTTCTACTTTTGTATAGAAATTGAAGTATACTAGATGAAATTAAAACAACTATAATTTTAACCTCTATTTCTAGAAAGTTGGATAGATTTAAATTGCATACTGCAGAAATAAGTAATATTAGTATATTAGTTTAATAAATATTAAGAAATGGCTATTAAAATACAGAATAAAATGTAAGACAATGAACATAAACAGGAGAAAGGCATTATCCTACTTGTTGATAAGCAAGTGATTTGGCAGTATGTAACACATGCCTGCGCCTTGTTTTCCAACCTCACAGTTTAGAACAATGAATAAATGTAATAAACTAAAAGTATTATCTTACCAACAACTTTCTTAATCAGTGACTATACTAGAGCTAAAGACAAGACTTTACAGGAAAAAAGAATGCAACAATGTTAGTATGATTGAAATTGCTGAAGGTTACTTGATACACTTATCTTGCTACAATTATTTTATTAATAAGAAGTATGATAGAAAACACCCCAAAATGGCCTGGCGCGGTGGCTCAAGCCTGTAATCCCAGCACTTTGGGAGGCCGAGACGGGCGGATCACGAGGTCAGGAGATCGAGACCATCCTGGCTAACACGGTGAAACCCCGTCTCTACTAAAAAATACAAAAAAACTAGCCGGGCGAGGTGGTGGGCGCCTGTAGTCCCAGCTACTCGGGAGGCTGAGGCAGGAGAATGGCGTAAACCCGGGAGGCGGAGCTTGCAGTGAGCTGAGATCCGGCCACTTCACTCCAGCCTGGGCGACAGAGTAAGACTCAGTCTCAAAAAAAAAAAAAAAAAGAAAGAAAGAAAAAAAGAAAACACCCCAAAATAAGTTATACATCATAAATGGTACTAACATAATTTGAATGCATTGTCTAATCCTAATAAAATAGTTCTTCCCCATTTAATCATAGTCATTATTTTATCACAGTAAGGTACCGTGTTGCATTTATTTACTTATCCATTTGCTCACTACCTATTTTTGAATGTTTAGTGTGTGCCACACATTGTTAAAACTTTTATTGATATGTCCACGAACAAAACAGGAAAAAAAAAAAATCCATGAACTCAATTCTACTGAAGCAGGGATAGACATAATATACAAAGTAAACATAAATATCATTTACTACTGGGGAAGGTGCAAAGTGCAATGGACATAGAGTCCAGAAGCAGGATCAGTAATGCAACTGGTGAGGGTGGAGATTGTGAATACAATTTAAATAAGTAACCAGAAAAGTTCTCACTGAAACCTTTTGCAAAAACTTGGAAGATAGTGGTAGTGATTGAGGGTGACTTCAGGAATACGTGGGGAAGGAAGTTTTAAGGATGACTAAATAGTGAGTGAAAAATTTCAGAAACAGGAAGGAAGCCAGAGTGGCTGGGACAGAGACTGATATGAGAGTGGTAGTTCAGGGTGAATGGCAGCTTACAAGCTGCATGTAGACTTTTCTCCTGAGTACAACAGGAAGCCATTGTGGTTTTTGAATAGAGGGAGGATATGATTTGTTTGTGTTTTAATGAGATTAGATGTGTGAAAGGAAAATAAATCCTGGGACTCTCAAATCACTAAAGCCAAAGGGAAAACTCAAGCTTGGAACTGCTTAGCACAAACCTGCCTCCCATTCTATTCCTAGAAAAGATAGCTACTAAGATTTAAAAAAAAAAAAAGGAAAAAAAAAAAAAAAAAAAAAAAAAAAAGCTATGTACCTTCCTCACAAGGAATTTCCTTGTGGACAAAGGGCAGACATAATTCAAAGCCATCCCTCTGCTCACAGAGATAAGTGAATATCTGAGTGTGTCTTTTGGAAAGGCTAGTCAGAAACTCAAAAGGATGGAACCACTTGTCTCTTACCTACCTATGACCTGGAAGCCCCCCCCTCTCCCATTTCTATTTGTCCCACTTTTCTGGATGGAACACATATTGATCGATTGATGTCTCATATCTCCCTAAAATGTATAAAATCAAGCTGTGCCCCAACCACCTGTGGCACAGGTTGTCAGGTCTCCCGAAGCTGTGCAATGGCCACGAGCCCTTAATTTTGGCAAAATAAACTCCCTAAATGGACTGAGACCTGTCTCAGATATTTGGGGTTTGCAGATGAAGTGTTTTCTTTACTATGCACAATATATCCAATATAATATGTTTATAAGTAGACTTAAATCTATAATACTCAATTTCTAAATAAATGCATAGGAAGGCAGTATTACTTAGCATATAAATCAGTCGAGATGTAGATTGACAAATTCCTGCTCTAATACCATATAATAACTCTAAAATATGATATGCAAAATTATTTTAAATCCTAGGATTTTTTTTTAAAGCTGTTTGTGTTTTTCGTAATGACTGCCATAGTAAAATATATCTGATTGCCCAAGTATTCCCTTTATGTGTGTAATACCTCTTTGCTTGATTACTCACAAGTAGTCTGCTAGCTCTCAATCTTGTAGTATGCTAAAATTAACCAATAGGAACATTTAAAAAAAAAAACAAGTATTGAACAATTTAGCTTGCAAAAACACCTAAAAGTGAAATAATTATTCACTTACAAGTTTTTAATCATCCTAAACACCTTATGAAATCTGAACCTCACTTATTTCTGTTTCATTTAAATTGATGATTTAACACAAAAGAAGTACGGAGTAACCCTAAGATACTAAAATGTAACTAAATGTATTTTGCAAGGACTTTACTTATGGGCATCTTTCTGTGAGATACCTAGCATAGCCCTCGTATATAGTTCATAAATAAACACGATATGAACTTCTTATATTCTGTTGTTTTAAAGGAAATGTTTACTTCAAGCTGCTTTATTCATTCATAAACATTACTCTGATAAATTATACTATTGAGTTATTTGAACCAAATGTTGATAATAATAAAATAGTTCTAGGCCATAATAGATCACAGTTTTCTGTTTCTGAAATTATTTCATAAATTATATAACTATATACCTGAATTTACATTAAAAAGTAATGATGACATACAACCCACTGAGACTAAATCATGAAGAAATATGAACTCTGAACAGACCTATATCTGTCTAATCTAGTATCAAACTACATATAGGTCTGTTCAGATTTTGGATATTGAATCAGTAATCAAACTTCCCAACAAAGAAAAGTCCAAGAGCAGACAGATACGTGAATAAATTCTCCACAGCACTAACCATCACAGAAATACAAATCAAAACCACAATGAGATATCACCTCACTCTAGTGGGAACAGCTATTATCAAAAACACAAAAAAGTAATAAATGCTGATGAGGATGTGAAAAAGGGGAAACTCTTATACATTTTTTATGGCAATGTAAATTAGTAAAACCATTACAAAAAAGAGTATGGTAATCCCTCAAAAAATTACAAGTAGATTCACCATACGATCCAGAAATCTCATTACTTGGTATATATTCAAAGGAAATGAAACCAGTATATAAAAGAGACAGCTGCACTTCCATGTTTATTGCAGCACTATTCACAATAGCCAAATTATAGAATCAACTAAATGCTCAACAATGGATAAATGGATAATGGAAATGTGCTCCATTTGTTGGAACACAATGGAATACTATTCAGCTATAAAAAGAATAAAATCCTATTATTTTCAATAACATGGATGAGCCTGAAGGACATTACATTAAGCAAAATAAGCCAGGCACCAAAAGACAAATACCACATTATCTCACTCACATGTGTACTCTAAAAAAAAAAATGTCTCATAGAATTTGAGAGTAAAATGGTGGTTATCAGAGACTGGAGACAACAAGTGGGGAGGGGTAGATGGAGAGAGGTTGGTCAATGGGTACAATTTTGCAGTTAGGAGAAATAACTTTTGATATTCTATTGCACATTAGAGTGACCACAACTAACAATAATGCATTGCATAGTTTGAATAGCTAGAAGAGAGGATTCGAATGTTCTCACAACAAAGTAATAATAAATGTTTAAGGCGATGAATATACTAATTACCTAATTTGTTCATTGCACAATATACACAAGCATCAAAACATAGCATTTTAATCCATGAATATGTATAATTATTATGTGTCAAAAACAAAAACAGAAAGTAAGCCCAGGATCAAATGACTTTACTGGCACATTCTCGCTGAGCAGTTCGAATATATGCTATATATACATACATGTCTTCATGAACAATTATCAGGTCAAACACATTGGTTCACACTTACAATCCCAGCACTTTGGGAGGCCAAGGTGGAAGGATGACTTTAACCCAGAAGTTCAAGACCAGCCTGAGCAACATGGCGAAACCCCATCTCTAAAACAGTTACAAAAATTAGCTGGGCATGTTAGCACATGCCTGTAGTCCCAGCTACTCAGAGGCTGAGGCAGGAGGAACACTTGAACCCAGGAGGTCAAAGCTACAGTGAGCTGGAATCATGTCACTGCACTGCAGCATGGGCGACCTAGTGAGGCCCTGTCTCAAAACACAAAAACAAAAACAATCATCAAAGGTAATCTTCTTAGATCTCCCCCTCACCATCTATTTACTCATCGTTTAGACTGATTCCTTGCTTCTTTCATTGAAATGACAAATTAGATGTTGAGAATTTGAAGAGCAGAGAAGAATCTGATGACGGAAGTCAATGCGCTGGCAGCACAGAAAGTGACAGCTGACAGTTTCGCAGCCAGAAAGGCAATGTGACATTTCCACTTTGAGTTGAAAGATGGGTAAAAATTTGTAAGATGAAAAAACAGGGGGAAGCTTTACATACAAGGAAAGCATTACATGTAAAGACCAGGGGCATGAAAGGTCATAGCAGTTGATAAATAAAGAGTGACAGGTATGTCATATTGATGGAAGGGATGGTAGTAAAGGAGGGGATGAAAGATATGTAGCTTGTAGGATGAGAAGGTTAGATTGAGAATGAAGGGAGTTGCATGATATCCTATGAAGTTAAGGCTTCATTACAAGGCAGTGAGTTAAGGACAGAAAAATAACATTCTTCAAAACCATCAGCTTCATACTTCCATTTGCTGTAAATATTGACCAGTATATCCTTACGTGCCAGGATTTGACAGGAGATCCAGAAATATTTTTGACTAAGTGCACTCTTCTAGGACCTTGCTGAAAATTGCAAGAATCTGAGACTTCCCTGCTATTTCACCTATTTATGTGTTTACCGGCATACAGATAAGTTTTAACTAATGTTCAGCCACAGGTTTCAAAGTCTTGAGGCCTAGTTAGCAGGTGCTCATCTAAGTTAGTGCCATATATTGTATATTCTATTACATACAATACAGCAGCTCAAGAAAACAAATCCTGTATTGATTAGGATATGTGTCTGAATGTGTGTAAACAGGGTTTTACAGGGATGAGATCCAGGCTGCATTGCTAGAGTATGAGCATTGTCAAGAACTGTGAAGAATCTGAAATTCTACCCCACTTCCAAGCTAACAAATTAGCCTGCTCCAGTTTCATGGATGCTGGCAGAAGAAACAAGATTCATGGGGGAGAGGGAAGTGACTTTGCTACTGACAATACAGTAGGCAGCATAAATTTCATGTTTACATCTGCACTCCTTGTTTCCCCCAAGCCTCACCAGCATGATTCGGAGATACTCACGTGAATGCTGCACATGTGGTGGGTTTGTTTCACCTCTAAGGGATCTCCGAGTTTTGGAAACTCTAATCCTTTAAAGGGGCTGCCAGAAAACCTGCCCAACCTTTTCCCTGAAGGGAGACATTATCTTTATGATTCTGGCCAAGGAACAATTCTCTACTCTCTGACCGAAAGGAAGTCACTATCTTTATCTTCCAACTCTTTGATCTACAAATATCCTGAAAATATGTTATGAAAAACAGTCACCAGTAATTATTGTTTGGAAAATGTGCAGTAATCCTAAAACCCTATGGACAATTGTCTATTAACCCTCATGTCTTGATGTCCCAAAGTGGAGTCCCAGTTACCATAACCATGGTTCAGACAGAAGGATAAAGGAAAACTGGAAGAAGGAGCACAATCTCTCCCTTAAAGAGTCCACCTTTTAGGCTGCACAACTCACTTCTCACATCTCATAGGTCAGAAACTCACACATGGTTGTACCTAGTTGGTAAAATGCTGGAAAGTCTTGTCTTTATTTTAGATGCCTCACTAAAAATGTGTGTTTATATTGTCATATAAAAAGGAGTGAATGAGGCCGGGCGCGGTGGCTCAAGCCTGTAATCCCAGCACTTTGGGAGGCCGAGACGGGCGGATCACGAGGTCAGGAAATCGAGACCATCCTGTCTAACACGGTGAAACCCCGTCTCTACTAAAAAATACAAAAAACTAGCCGGGCGTGGTGGCGGGCGCCTGTAGTCCCAGCTACTTGTGAGGCTGAGGCAGGAGAATGGCGTGAACCCGGGAGGCGGAGCTTGCAGTGAGCTGAGATCCGGCCACTGCACTCCAGCCTGGGCGACAGAGCGAGACTCCGTGTCAAAAAAAAAAAAAAAAAAAAAAAAGGAGTGAATGAGCATTGGTGGATAATTATCCATACTCATTCATACTCTATCAGGCTTCACAGTCTCATTTACCAGCTATGTGTTATAAGAGTAGCAAGTGTCAAGAGGAGTTTGCAATAGACACCATCATTTCTTAGCAAGTGAAAAGAAAAGCGGTCACCAGTGTATTGTTGTAGCTTAGTGAGATCCCGTTCACTGTCCTGTAAGGCACGTTAACAAGTACCTCCCACGGAAAGGCAGATATAGGAGTAATCTGACAGTAGGATTGACAAGTTTTCTCATGGCATCAGATGAAAGAGCTAGTGCCATAGCACTAGATCTTTTCTAGCCCTATGTAGCATGGTGCATTCATATTTACTTTATCATAGGTAGCTTTTTGTTACATATGCAGGGTTATTTCTACCCATCTCTTAGTCAACCGAGGTTGTGTCTCCACCAGAAAGTCTTTTCTGATCCCACTTTGTCTTGTTCCCTGAAATTTAACTGTATTTACAATTTGTATCCTAGGTATAGTTATTTACAATTTTTCATACTTTACCAATAGAGCATATTTCAAGGAAAGTGCACAGAAAGCACTCCCATACCATTATGTAAATATTAGAATGTTTTGCTAACTAGTTTGGGGTATTAAATATAATTTTCACTCACTGTATTTGGTTACCCAGAGAAAGTGTTCAGGCATCCTTTCTGTTGTACAATAAAAGCATTAGAATCCCCCAACTCCAGTACTGTTGAAGTAACTCTCTAGATTCAGAACTTAACTTGGTCCTTTGTTTCCTAATTAATGAAGAGCTCTTTAATCTGATGCCATGAGAAAGCTTGTCAATCCTGCTGTCAGATTGCTCCTATATCTGCCTTTCTGTGGGAGGTACTTGTCAACGTGCCTTACAGGACAGTTAACGGGATTTCACTAAGCTACAACAATACATTGGTGACTGCTTTTCTTTCTACTTGCTAAAAAATGATGGTGTGTATTGCAAACTCCTCTTGACACTTACTACTATTATAGCACATAGCTGGTAAATGAGGCTGTGAAGCCTAATAGAGTCCACCTACCTTTATTTTTTAAACATACCCAAATTTATGAAGAGAATCTGACAGTTATAAATATGTGAATTAATTTAGATCAATTCATCATATACCCAAACTTGACAGAATTCACCAACCCAAAACTGTCAGTTCAACATTAATCCCTCCGTATTTCCTCTGCTCCCACTCTATGCATTTTATAATTCTGCAACTTCTTATTTGTTATTGTATTGTAGTTCTTTTTAGTATAATGTAAGCTCTCTGAGGACAGAATTTATTTATCTTCTTTGATATATCATCATGGCCAAAACATGTTTGTGAAATTTAAAAAAAAAATGAATGAAGCACTTGTTTCTAATTATAGAAAAATAGTGATTCATCTGTGGAAACATATCAATGGAAAAGCACCTGTTTAAGTTCCACTGAAGCAAGACTTTGACAAAATGGCAGGGAAAATTATTAATTATGTGTCTTGGGAACACAAAAGTAGGGAAGAAAGAAAGATTAATTTTAACTGGGTGGATTCAAAAAGGGTTCACAGGAAAGGCACAGATTAAACTATGCTTTGGATGGTGGAAAATATAAATAATCTTATTTCTGTTTTAAGCAAAAGCAGATCTTAATATATTTTAACTTTTCTTGACACTATTTTTTTCAAGTACAATAAATTCAGTTCTGTTAATACTGATCTTGCCACACAGATCTTGCACATAGAGAGCTAGACAAGGGTTTGTTTATCAGTCTAGAGTTTTCAAATGTATTCAAAGATCAAGTGAATATTGAGCAGGAAACTAAGTGGACAGCGAATAGTGGACACTCACAAGTTAATAAGAAAAAGCAGGGCCAGCGCGATGGCTCACACCTGTAATCCCAGTACTTTGGGAGGCCAAGGCGGGCAGATCACGAGGTCAGGAGATCGAGACCATCCTGGCTAACACAGTGAAAACCCCATCTCTACTAAAAATACAAAAAAATTAGCTGGGCATGGTGGCGGGTGCCTGTAGTCCCAGCTACTTGGGAGGCTGAGGCAGGAGAATGGAGTGAACCCAGGAGGCAGAACTTGTAGTGAGCAGAGATCGCACCACTGCACTCCAGCCTGGGTGACAGAGAGAGACTCTGTCTCATATAAATAAATAAATAAGAAATGAAAGGGAAATCTAGGCAGAAGCATGGGTAAGTGAAAAGGCAAAGGGGTGTGGACAATCTAGGTAGGTTCAGGGAACTGGAATAATTTGGTACGGCTGGGACATCAAGTGGTTGTAAGGCAGGTGGTGAGAAAGGAGAATGGAGAAAGAAAGTGAAGTCTAAGCCATGAAAACCACTATATTCCAGATTGAAGAACCTGACAGTGACCATATTCAAATAGGGCACCAAAACGAGCTGTTGAAGCACATTTTAATTCTGAGGCATAATTTATTAAATAATACCTTTCAACAACTGGCATATATCTTAGCCAGTCAACTATTGTGATGAAATTCTACTAATTGTACAGTTTCCTTGAGCAATTAGAAACAACTCTTCAACCAGAGTGAATATTTATAAAATTGAAATGCAAACATGTCATTGCTCTTTTTTTTTTTTTTAAATCTTTGCAATATTTTTACCTCGGCCAAGTTACGATATGATCTGAGGGCCTGCCATTCTATTCAATCTTTGGGGCCACTCCCTTTCATGACGTTCCTGCCAAACTTAAATTTTCCATTTTATATTCAAGGATTTGATACAAATTTTTATTTCTTACTGGAATGATCCCCCCATCACCTATCTATGCTGGATATCTGATAAATCAGTCAGGTCCCTTAGAAACTCATCTCTTTCAGTACGTGAATTAAAACTCTCCTGAGCTCATTCGTAGCCCCAACTGAGAGGCAGTTAACAGCAATTTCTTTTGTTTTTCTTTATTTTTTAATTTGTGAGTCTAAGATGAATTAAAACTTACACAATTTCAGGTGCCACCTTTGAGAAGAAGAATACCAAAATTTGAATACAAATTAGAAACAGAGTGTTGGAAGGCACTATGCATGTGATAGGCCTTGAGGCTTACAGCACTGTGCTAGGTATTAGGACATATTAGAAAAGCAACAGACAATGAATCCAGCTTTCATGATGCCTTAAGCTGTATATGCTTCAGACTGAACAGAAATTGCAACTGCCTTGTTAGAATTATTTTTGGTTTGTTTGTTTGAGACAGAGTCTCACTCTGTCACCCAGGTTAGAGTGTGCAGTGGCACAATCTCAGCTCACTGCAGCCTCTGCCTCCGGGGTTCCAGAATTATTAACATGAAGCTTTGCATGCCTGTAATTCTAGCACTTTGGGAGGCCAAGACAGGCAGATCACCTGAGGTCAAGAGTGGAGACCAACCTGGCCAACATGGTGAAACCCCGTCTCTACTAAAAATGCCAAAAAAAAAAAAAAAAAAGCAAAGCGTGGTGGTGCATGCTTGTAATCCCAGCTACGCAGGAGGCTGAGGCAGGAGAATTGCTTGAACCTGGGAAGTGGAGGTTGTAGTGAGCTGAGATTGCTCCACTGCACTCCAGCTTGAGTGACAGAGCGAGGACTCTGTCTCAAAAAAAAAAAAAAAAAAAAAAAAATTAACATGAAGATTTGAAGGAATAAATGAATGAATCCATTTTGCCATAGTAAATCATGAAAGAAACTCTGTTTTCATATGTTTTGCAGATTCTTAAAGGAGTGGTACCACATATTTATTAAAATTCAAGCCTACTTATGTGTTCAGGCAGAATCACTATCTGCTTTGTGAGCTAAGAAAAATTTTAAAAAGCACAAAAAGACATCTTAGCTAGAATGTAAAGTGTGAAAGAACCAAGCCAAGGCAGCTACCGAAGAAGAAACTAAAAGAACCACTAATGTATATATTGTTAGGGAATCTGAGGTTATATTTGGCCAAGCACCACACATCCACGTTTATTCACTTTTTTTTTGTTGTATTTTCTTTATTCACAAAGTAAGTTTGGCTGTGCTGGCATATATACCCTTTAGTTTAATCTGTCTTACTAGAAGATTCACTCAATTTGTTACATGAAATTGATGTAATTTTGGTCTTGAATCCATCAGAACACACTCATTAATTTTAAGCCATAAACCAATTTCTTGTTTTATTGTTTTTTTTTTTTTCCGCAACAAATAGTATCATAAATAACCTAAACTTAAGATAAGTGTTCATTGTTTTTTATTACTCTTAATTGGAAAAAGTGTTGAAAATAATATTTAGGGAAACAATAGCCAGGTTAGAATGACACATTAGTGTTATGTGGTAGAAAAACAAGGGGAAAAAAAAATCACATCAGCAGAGGGGAGGGAAAAAAAATAAAACAAAAATGTAAGAGGGTGGTGTTAAAACAATTTTCTGCTATGGGTCTGAAGTAAAAGGTCACTTTCTAATGATTATGTTTCTGTCTGAGTAACACAGGAAAAGTACCCAGACATTAATAGCCAGTCATCAAACCACAGAATTTTAAGGCCATTAAATCACACCCGGGGGAAGAAAGAGATGCCAAGCAAAATCTCTACTAATTCAATTTAAAGGAAAACAAAATTCAAGTAAAAAATTGAACCATTCAAAATATTTTCACAGAATAGAATTAAAAATCATAATTAAAATGTAAGCAATTTTGGCAATGTAAAAATTAAAAACTTCAAAGAGTATTGATATCACACTCTGATATTTTTTATGAAGAATGATACTACAGCAAACAGGATTTCTTAATATATGATATATGCTAGCTGACCAAAAAATACAAGGACAAGAAAAGCCATCTGAATAGTGATTTCTATGTATAGTAAATGTAAAAGGTGCAGTAGAAGAAACTAGATAGACAATTTAGTCATAACAGCATGTAAGAAATTGAAACAAGACTCTGCATTAAATATTTTCTTCATTTATTTCTGATTAAGACTGGAGAATGTTTACAATAAAATACATATTTTAAGTTGATTCAAATTAAAGTCATAAAGAAGGTCACAAAGCTATAATGCAAGCTAATTATCCAAAAAATATGGATAAGTAATGTACTAACACTTTAATATGTGTGTGTGTGTGTGTGTGTGTGTGTGTGTGTGGTTTCATTACAAACTGATGTAACAAGTGAATAAGATAATGAAAGGACAGGATACTTCTTACCCATATTGGGCAAATTTGCTGTGTTAATGAGATATCCATTTTCTAAACAACACCAGGAATAAATCAATTGGTGTCAATGTAAATGGTAAGAAAAATTCACTAAATAACCGATTGTTACTTATAAATAGTGATTAGAAAACGTAAAAAGGCAAAAAGGATATGCTTTCCTCTAGTATCCTCTATTAGAATTATAAAAATTAAGATTCAAGAGAACATCCTTTTTTTTTTTTTTTTTTTTTTGATATAGGATCTTGCTCTATCATTCAGGCTATAGAGCAGGTGGCATGATCACAGCTCACTACAGCCTCGACCTCCTGGTTCAAGTAATCCTCTCACCTCAGCTCCTTGGCCTCTCAAGTAGCTTGAACTACAGGAGCATGCCACCATGCCCAGTTATTTTTAAAATTATTTGTAGAGATGGGGTCTCACTATGTTGCCCAGGCTGGTCTCAAACTGCTGGACTCAAGAGATCCTCTCACCTCGGCCTCCCAAAGTTTTGGAATGACAGGGGTGAGCCACTGTGCCTGGACGGAAAACATTCATTCTATTATTGTAAATTTTACTATCCACGAATAGATATACCCACCGGATAGTTTTACTTTTAATATTTAATATTAAATTAAATAATATTAAATTAAAAGTGTTGAAGAATGTTAAATTTTATCATTAACTTCCAAACTAAGTGTTTTTAAATAAAAATATTGTAATGCTTAAGAAAAAAATCATTTTTCAAGAGAAAATGTGAATATAAGTAGAAAAAGTATTATTAATAAATGTACATATTTACATGTTATGCAAAGCAGTGTTAATAAAATGTATGTATTATTAAATACATACATTTTGTATTGGGTAAAGTGACAATATTAACACAAATGAAAATATTTTTTCTATGAATGTCATTAAAAGGCACAACAGAATAAAAATTGTATTGAGAGGAGTGAGAAGCAGAGGTAACTATTTCATACAGAAACAATTTCAAGAAATTTATTTTAGAAAATTTGCAGATAAGAATGAAAATTGGTAATAAAATATTTTAATTGCCTCTCCTAGAAATCTCAGTATTCCTCAGAAGGTAATGGAAGAATAACCAACCACTGTTTATGCAAGCACCCCATCACTATAGGCTGTGTATGATTTTAACTTCTTTTCACTTCTACACAGCATCCTTCCAAAGCAGTGGTGCTAGTAGGAGTTGGAGTTTTTCTCAGCAACTATAGCCAAAAGAAGTCTAGCAGAAATGTTTACAGATTTTTGATATTGAGAGTGATTATAGTGTAAAGATGGATAGCGAACATTACTGCAGACAAAAGCTTTACCAAATACAAAAAAGAAATTGAATTGACAAGTAGCGATTTGCTTTGGCTTTTTGTGATTCTGGTTCACCATTTCTCATCTAATAGCTTTCTAAAAATTATAATGGATATTGACAATAATTAAACTTCTAGCAAAACATTTCAGAGGAGGATTTTGAGAGCAAATAAATGTACCTTGAAAAAAATTAAGCGACTTAAATATTATGTGACAGGGAAAATCACAAGAAGTAAATAGAAAAATAAAATAAAGTAAAACAAAGCATGTAGAAGTTTTTCCATCATGTAAAAATATTTTATATCTTGACCTAAAAACATATACTTTAAAGACTTAAAAGACTTTAAAGGTGATAAAAAGACTTTAAAGATGATAAAAATACTTTAAAGATAAGATAACACACTCAAAATAAGGTGGTTATAAAGGTGATTGGAAGGAGGGGAATCAAATAAAGATATCGTATAAGAAAAGTTAAAATGCAAAAATTTTAAGTCTGCATTGGAAGTACCAATGATCATAAACAAATTGGCATTGATTGAATTCATTCATTTTTTTTTTTTTAAACTGGCAAAGGAGACTTATGGCAAAGAAATCAGTCTTAAAACACACATGGAACCATTAACATAAGTATGTACTAAAATATATCTCAAACCAGAGAACTAGAATAATAGGAAAAGGAACAATTAAACAAACAAGTTTCAATAGATTAAAAACTTTCCTAAGCAGAAGAAAGAGTTGAGATTGTTAAAACAAATTTCCAAATAGTAATTTAAAAGAATGAGAAGTAGGCCTCAGATTGTACCCCCAGAAACATTTTGACTTTTCAGGAGGAATTACAAGCTTTTTAAGCTGTTGTCTCTCAGGTCTACATCCTCTCCTGTATTTTCTGCTTCTGAAATAGGGGCTAAATCTCTGGAAACCGCTTTTCTGCTTTGCCAGCTGGTTCCCTATTAGGATCTGACATCAGTGGGTGGCAAAGACTGAAAGACTAGAGGAGAATGAAGAGTCTTGTTTTTTTTGTTTGTTTGTTTGCTTGCTTTTTTTTTTTTTTCCTACAGTGTCACCCCATCCTTTACTCACTGTGGCAGCAAGAGTTGTTCTGTAGCATCAGACATCCCTAGTTCGCAGTTTTTCTAAGATACACCATTGGCTTCATTGAGACTACTCTAAGACATCAGCACCAGCAGATTGGCATCCGCTCCTCAGAGCTCTGGGTCCCAGGTCTTTCCTGCTGAGACTAGCTCCAGCTAAGCAATGGCCCAAATCGCAGCTGACTAAATTTCAGTGCACAGGCCCCTTCCCCAAGCTTCTAAATCTTAATCATTTTAACCTTGCCTTTTAGTTCTCCACCCCCAGGAGAAGTAACTATTATTTTGAGTTGATTAATTTACAATATAGTGTTATTTTGTTGACTTTTTGGTTAACTAGTAAATTTTTATACTTACTCAACAAAACTTTGTATTTAATATTAAAATATCTTTGTTTAGAATAACTGATAAATGACTGTTCTGATTTCTGGCTCTTGAGCGAATGTTAACTAATATAAACATAGTAAAAACATCTATAAGAATAAAGGTTTGGGTTATAAAAAAGGATATGAAAGATAAAAAAAATCACTGAACTTACATATCTCCCCCACTCCGCAAAAAAGACAAAATATAAGTAAATAATATCTATTGAATTTTAAAAATACAAGGCAAAGATATTAAATTACTTAAGCTAATTTGCAAACAATGTGAAAAGACACAGGAAAGTCCCTTTCAGACATAGAATCTAATAAATTACATAATCAACACATACTTCCTGGAAAGTAATAATAATAAAGTGAGATGCATTCACTTGGAAATTATTAATTTTCAGAATACACGAAGAACTCCATAAATCAAAATGAAAAAGAGAACACATAGAAATAGAAACAGAGAACATTTTGAAAATAAACTTTAACAGAAGATATACAAATGACTAATACATATATTAAAGATTTTTGATCACATCAGTTCTTGGAGAATGTGACAACACTATTCACCAGAATGGAGAATGATAAATAAAAGACAAGTCGGATGTCACCAAGTCAGTAGGGTGCAGGGAGCATTCAGAATTCAAAAATCTGTTAATGTGTGGACAAATTAGGAAAACCAGTTACAAACACTTTTGAGCAGTATCTACTAAAACTGAGCACAAGTAAAGCCTAGTAATTTAAGTTCTAGGTCTACAACCAGCTAAAATGTGTGTGTATGTTCACCAAAAGACATACATAAGAATATTCATAATTGCATTATTCTTAATCATCAAGAAGAGGAAATAACTTAAATATCCAACTACACTCAGTAGTTGAATGTAGGAAAATGAATAAACTTGTAGTATAATAATTGTTATACTTTGGATGTGTGTCTCCACTCAAATCTCATATTGTGATGTACAGCCCAGTCCTGGAGGTGGGGCCTGGTGGGGGTAATTTGGTCATGGGGGCAGATTCTCATGAATGGTTTAGCACCATCCCTCTTGGTACTGTCCTTACAATTGTAAGGGAGTACTTGTGAGATGTGGTTGTTTAAAAGTGTGTAGCACCTCCCACCTGGATCTTTTGCTCCTCCTTTGACCATATGATGTGCCTGTTCCCCTTAGCCATCTGCCATGACTGTAAGTTTCCTGAGGCCTCCCCAGAAGCTGAGCAGATGTCAACATCATGCTTCCTTTATAGCCTGAAGAAGTGTGAGACAAGTAAAGCTTTTTTCTTTCTAAATTTCCCAGTCTCGAGTATTTCTTCATGGCAATGTGAGAATGGACTAACACAGTAATAAAGAAAAATAAACTTCAAGAACAACTATTAATACTATAATTTGTTAAATTCTGAATTTAAAGACAAGAGTAAGTAGAACTAAATCAAATGAAAATTAAGAAAATAAGGAAGAAAATACACATAGCCTCTGTGTATGATTGTTTGATTACAAATAAAAACAAAAGCATATGACGACACTGGCAAATGCTAGGACAAGATAAAATTAGTGATAACATAAACAGAGAAAAATAACAAATTAGCACAATCACAACATAGAATGAGGACGTAGCAATACTAAATAAATGATTTGTGGCAGTGATGAAATTAGAAGTGATATGTGACTTCCATCTGCTAAATTTTAGAATATCAGTGAAATGGAAATTTTAAAGGTACTATATATAAGAGTGTACATAAAACTTCAACTGTCATTTCTTTCTCATGTTTAACAAAATTATGCTTCTCATTATTTAAGGCAATTATAGCAGATAAATTGTAGAAAGCTGCTTCATTCATGCCATGATGTTATGCTGAAATAAGATTTATGTCATAATGAAAAATGTTATAAAATAATTTATAAGCAACTTTGATCCAAAATCATAGCTAGAATATGGAATGCAAAAAAATTAAATAATGCAATATGAGCAAGAAGGATTTACTTAGATATGTAATATGATTTATAGTTAGAGTCTTTATGCAAATTACCACATAAACAGATCAAATAAGAAAACAATCATCACCTTGACAAATTCATAAAATGTATGCTAATTTTAGAAAATAAAATTTATACTATGGAAACTACAGACAGTAAAATACTGCTTTTAACCTTAAACAATATATGTATATGAAACAACTGAAATCAGAGACTATAAAGCACTATAAGGGTTTTCCAATTAAAATGGATAGATAAGGACACCTGATATCACTACTATTTAGGTAATTATTCTAAAAATATAAACAACACAATAAAAAGGAAATATATATTAAGAAAACAGAGAAAAAGTTACCTTATTAGTTTATTAAATGTTTATCTTTCTAGGAAATCTGTTATTATCAATTGAATAGTAAATACAACAAATATATGCATTTAGTTAAATGGTTATATATAAATTATCTTTACAATTTAATTGTGCAATTATTAATGTTTAAATATATATAAACACAAAATAAGGTAAAATATTCAAAAATATGAATAAACATGAATAACCTCAGAAAAAAATAACCTTGCCAAAATTAAACAGCACTAAAATACAAGCAGAGTAATTTTAAAAGATAAAAGTACAACTATCTTTTCAGAAGAAAATACTAACGTTTAAAATTTAGAGATACTACATCTTTCTCAAACTAATCTGTAAATATTTATTTACAGAGAAAATTCTAAAGGGATGTTTAAGAGTGACTTTTTAAAATCTGAGAAATGTATACCGAAGTTTAAATAAAAGAATTTAGAGGATAGCGGCAGTGGTGGCTCACGCCTGTAATACCAGCACTTTGGGAGGCCGAGGTGGGTGGATCACGAGATCAGGAGATCAAGACCATCCTGGCTAACACAGTGAAACCCTTCTCTACTAAAAAATACAAAAAATTAGCCAGGCGTGGTGGCGGGCACCTGTAGTCCCAATTACTCGGGAGGCTGAAGGGGGGAGAATGGCATAAACCCAGGAGGCGGAGCTTGCAGTGAGCTGAGATCGTGCCACTGCACTCCAGCCTAGGTGACTGAGTAAGACTCTGTCAAAAAAAAAAAAAAAAACAATTTAGAAGTTAACTATCCAAAAGAATTTTTGAAAAACAGTTATTATAAAGATATGCTTTATCTTTGCATTAAACAAAATGTATAATGTGAATATTTATTAATTTTATATGTATATCTGTGTGTAGGCACATATACAGTGTTAATTCACTTTTTATGAGCCAATTCTATCAAAACAAAGATAAATAAATGGAACTTCATTAAATTAAAACATTTCTGCACAGCAGAAGATACAATCAGCAGAGTGAACAAACAACCCATCGAGTGGAAGAAAATATTCCCAATGTATACCTCCAACAAAGGTCTAATATCCAGAATCTACAAGGAACTCCAACAAATTAGCAAGAACAAAACAAACAATCCCATTAAAAAGTGGGTTAAGGATATGAATAGACAATTCTGAAAAGAACACATACAAATGGACAACAAACATATGAAAACATTATCAACATCACTAATGATCAGGGAAATGCAAATCAAAACCACAGTGGATTTAACCACCTTACTCCTGCAAGAATGATCATAATCCAAAAATAAAGAAAATAAAGTAATAGATTTTGGCATAGATGCGGTGAAAACGGAACACCTTTACACTGCTGGCGGGAATGTAAACTAGTACAACTATGGAAAACAGTGTGAAGATTCTTTAAAGAACTAACAGTGGGACTACCATTTGATCCAGCAATCCCACTGCTGGGCATCTACCCAGAGGAAAGAGGTCATTATACGAAAAAGATGCTTGCACATGTATGTTTATAGCAGCACAACTTGCAATTGCAAAAATATGTAACCAGCCCAAATACCCATCAATTAATGATTAGATAAAGAGATTGTGATATATATGTATACCATGGAATACTATTCAGACATAAAAGGAAATGAAATAACGGCATTTGCAGCAACCAGGTTGGAATTGGTGATCATTATTCTAAGTGAAGTAACTCAGGAATGGAAAACCAAACATAGTATATTCTCACTCATAACTAGGAGTTAAGCTGTGAGGATGCAAAGGCATAAGAAGAATACAGTAGTAGGGAGTAGCCAAGATGGCCAAATAGAAATCGCTCTACTCTCAGCTGCTAGAGAGGAGATAAAAGTGGCAAGTGAATTCTACATCCTTAATTGAGGTACCAAGTTTCTCTTATTAGGACTGACTAGGTGGTTGGTGCAACCCACAGAGAGTGAGGAAAAGCAGGGTGGAGCAAGGGCCCACCTGGAGCTGTACAGGAAGGGCACTGGGAGCTTCCTCTCCTAGTCAAAGAAGGTGGTGAGGGATTGTGCTATCCCTCCATGAAAACCATGCTTTTCCCACAGATCCTTGCATTCCCCTTGCGATCCCCAGATCAGGAGGTCCCCTTGTAAGCCCACACCACCAGGGCCTTCTGTCACAAGTACAAAGCTGTGCAGACTCATGGTGGCTGCTTGAGTGGACAGCCACTGGAGCTGGCACTGGGATACAG
The DNA here is from genome assembly GCF_008728515.1 of Papio anubis. NCBI lineage: Eukaryota > Metazoa > Chordata > Mammalia > Primates > Cercopithecidae > Papio > Papio anubis. The sequence continues at coordinate 47,942,761 of NC_044990.1, forward strand.
GAGTATTTTCTCTGAAACTCCCATGAGGCAGGAGATCTGTCCGCTCCCGTGTGAAGGAGGCTGAAGCCAGGGAGCCAAGTGGCCTCATTCCCACAGAAACTCACAGTCTAAAACCTACTGACTTGGAATCTCTGCCAGCTAGTAGAGCAGGCTAGAGACTGCCTAAGAAGATGAGTTCCCAAAGAGGGAGGGACTGCTGCTATCATTGTGCTCCAGTCAACTGTTTCCTTTTGCTGTTGGTGCCAGCAAGACTGGGTGGTCTGGACTGGGAGCAATTTCTCACAGGGGAACACAGTGACTGGGAGAGTTCGTGGCCAGACTGCTTATTTAAGTAGTACCCTGATCCACTCCTTCTCACTAGAGGGGGCCTCCCCATGGGAATTTCAGCATCCTCAGCCAGGGATTTATGAAGAGAACTCTGATATCCCTGAGAGGATGGAGCCCATAGGAGGAGGGGCAGCTACAGTATCATGCCTCAGCAGTCTTAGTCTTTTCTGCCTGCTGGCTCTGGAGAGTCAGGGCAGCCCAGACGAGGGGGATTTTCCCCAGCACAGCACACCTGCCCCACCAAGCTGCAGTCAGACTGCTTATTTAAGTGGATCTTTGATCCTGATCCTCCTGACTGGGTGAGACCTCCAAACAGAAGTCTCCAGACACTTCATACAGGAGTATTCAGACTGGCATCAGGTTGGTGTCCCTCTGGGACAGAGCTCCATGAGGAATGAGCAAGCTGCCATCTTTGCTGGTCTGCCATCTGCAATGGTGGTATCTCCAGGTGTGGGAGGGACCCAGGCAAATAGCGTCTGGAGTGAACTACCACCAAACTGCAGCATTCCTATGGAAAGGGGGCCTGACCGCTAAAAGAAAAACAGACAGAAAGCAACAGCAACAACAACATCAATGAAAAAGACCCCATAAAAACCCCATCCAATGGACAACAGCCTCAAAGATCAAAGGTGGATAAACTAATGAAGATGAGAAAGAATCAACACAAAAATGCTGAAAACTCAAAAAGCCAGAGTGCTGCTGCTTCAAATGATAGCAACATGTCTCCAGCAAGTGCACAGAACTGGGCTGAGGCTGAAGTGGATGAATTGACAGAAATAGGCTTCAGAAAATGGGTAACAATACCCTTCACTGAGCTAAAGGATTATGCCCCAACTCATTGCAAGGAAACTAAGAACCATAATAAAACACTACAGGAGCTGTTAACCAGAATAACCAATTTAGAGAAGAAAATAAATTACCCGATGAAGCTGAAAATCACAACAAAACTTTATAATGCAAACACAAATATCAACAGATGAATAAACCAAGCAGAAGAAAGAATATCAGAATTTGAAGACTATCTTGCTGAAATAAGGCCTACAGATAAGATTAGAGAAGAAAGAATAAAAAGGAATGAACAAAACCTCCAAGAACTATGAGATTATGTTTAAAGACCAAACCTACATCTGGTAGGGTTACCTGAAAGAGATGGAGAGAACAGAACCAAGCTGGAAAACACACTTCAGGATATCGTCCAGGAGAACTTTTCCAACCTACCAAGACAGGCCAAAATCCAAATTCAGGAAATCCAGAGAACTCCAGTAAGATATTCCACAAGAAGACCAAACTCTAGACACAGAATCTTCAGATTTTCCAAGGTCAAAATTAATGAAAAAATGCAAAGGACAGCCAGAGAGAAAGGCCAGGTCACCTATAAAGGGAAGCCCATCAGACTAATAGCAGACCTCTTAGCAGAAACCCTATAAGCCAGAAGAGATTGGTGGCCAGTATTCAACAGTCTTAAAGAAAAGACATTCTGACCTAGAATTTCATAGCTGGCCAAACTAAGCTTCATAAGTGAAGGAGAAATAAAATATTCTTCAGAGAAGCTAATGCTGAGGGCATTTGTCACCATCAAGCCTGCTTTGCAAGAGCTCCTAAAGGAAGCACTAAATAGGAAAAGGACAAACTGTTATGAGCCACTACAAAAACACACTTAACTATACATACCTGTGATACTATGAAGCTACTACATAGACAATCTGCAAATTAACCAGATGGCATTATGATGTCAGGATCAAATTCACACATAACAATATTAACCTTAAATATAAATGGGCTAAATGCCCCAATTAAAAGACAGAATGGCAAGCTGGATAAAGAGTTAAGATCCATCGATGTGCTGTATTCAAGAGACCTATCTCCCATGCAAAGACTCACACAGACACAAAATAAAAGGATGGAGGAAAATTTATCAAGCAAATGGAAAACAGAAAAATGCAAGGGTTCCAATCCTAGTTTCTGAGAAAATAGACTTTAAATCAACAAAGATCATAAAAGACAAGTCCTTGAAGAAGACTGATTTATTGTTTGCATTTGTAAAAGGATTTTTCTGGAAGCTTTCATAAATAAGACTGCAGAGAAAAGAAGTAAAAAGATCAGAATAGAAGCTGTTGCAGTTGTCTAGGCAAGAGGTGACACTAGTTTTATTTAGATCTGTGGTTCTCATGGGGAAGACAAGGGCTGTATTTTGCCACTTCCCAGGAAATACTAGGCAATGTTTGGAGATATTTTTGCTTGTCACACTGAGATGGTGGGTGAGGGGCATCCAGTGGGTAGAAACCCAAGACACTTCCAAACACTCTGAAATGCACAGGACAGTAGACTTCTTTCAACAAAGACTCATCTAGCCTCAAATGTCAATAGTGTTGAGGTTGAGAATTCTTGATTTAGAGGGATAGCAATGAAGATGCTTGAAAAGTAACCTAATGTAATTATGCAAAGAAAGATATATTGAATACCAGATTTGAGTAGTTTTTTGAAGGCTACTCAAATAGTTTTCCAAAAATGATATCAATGTTCCCATGAAATATATTTGATACTTCTTTAATAATCAATTAATGTGAATAAATTTTGGATTCCGTTGTCTATAGCAAGAGCACCAGTCTTTATTTGTCAATTTAAAAATATCAACAGCTTAAAATGTTTTAAAACAATTTTTATCAGTTTATTAAAACTTATTTTTCAAATAATATTTATGCAACAACTTTTTTTCTAAGATAAAAAAATGAGAAAAAAATGTACTTACTTGCCATTCAATGCTGCTACACCAACTGTGCTCCGAGCAATTGACATACTAGCTACAAATGTCCATTGTTGACTCTGTGGATCCCACCTTTCCACTGTATTCAGATAGCTCCAGCCATCATGGCCCCCCACAGCATAAATAGGGCCTTCAAGTACTGTTACACCTAAAACATTACATAAAAGACTGTTATGACTATAGTTAATATCATATTGAACATTTAAAAATCTGTTAAGTGGGTAGATCTCCTGTTATGTGTCCCTAATACCATAAACTTAAAAAATAAAATAAAATTTGAATAGATTTATTTCACAATGAGATTTTAAAAATTAAAGCAACAGTACAAAACTATGAATTCATTCAGCATAGACTTCAGTTGTTAAAGAACTATTGTAATCTCATAGAAACTACCTACCATTAATTGAATCATTCCATTAAAGTGAAAACAAAATTAGGAGCCAAAAATAAGTATTATGACCTAGATGCTTTATAAAATAATACTAATTCCCATGTTTATGACCATATGAAGAAACGGATACTAAAAATCAAAGGTAAGATGTTTTGGGCCTCTACTTTTAAAGAACATTTTTACACTGCTATTTAAAATACTTTGTTACTTACAACAATGTTACCTTAAAGCAATGTAATATTTCCAGTTTGAATTTCAGAATAGTATTCTCTGTGCTTTGGCTTCCCAAAATTAAGTTAAAATAAACTTATATAAAGCTTAGAAAATATGACATCTTTCATATTATTAGCTAAAATTACTAAATACAAGCAATTAAAACAAATACAATTAATAGAGAGCCATCCATGGGAAGATACATACAACTAGTACTCATTGCTTTTCTAGTAAACTCATATCTTCATAAATAAATTTTCTTAAATGCTCAACAGTTGCTAACTATTTAAATATCATGTTAATATTGATTGATGTGCTCTCTTTAGCTGTTGAGAAATTCTGATGAATATTTCCTAAAAGGGCACAATTTGAGGCTGATTATAAAGAAGTCTGAAGCATCTGTGATTTTTACCCTACTACCAAGCTGACAAATTAGACTGCCACAAATTTATGCATATTGATTAAGACATGACTCCTGGATCAAAGAAGAAATACAGTTTATTACTCATAGCAACAGCAATAGTCAGAGTATCAACAATTTTTGTTTCTGCTGCTGGTTCCCCAAGCCCCAATTCCCATAGGGTGATCCAAAGAAGGTAATCAACATGGCCTTAATGTTTCCCTTCTCTTGATCAAACTTTAGACAGTTTCTTCCTGTGTCTAGGCCCTGGCTTCATTTTCCTTAGAGCATTTACTTTAGAAAACTTATAACTGTAAATTATTTCTCTGCTTCTTTTAGATGTAAACCTTTGATAAAACCCCTTGCCAGTTTCACAACCCAGGACTGTCTTTCTCAAGGACTTGGGAGCTGCTGTTCCTTTGAAATGTAGTCGTTAAGGTATTCTATCTCCCAGACTCCTGAAAGTATAGGAGCCTAACTTCAGTTGGTACCTTGCCACAAGCTATAAAACTACCTTTTGAAATAAAGATAGAAGAAAGTTGACTGTTCCTTTGAATAAGGCCAATTAGCAAACACAGATTACCTATGGTATGATCCACCTACCCAACCTAGTTCCCAAAAACTCTACCACCTTTATTTTAGAAGAGTGTAGTTCAGTCAGTTTTGTCCTCTCTTCCTTATTGCAAGCCTTCAATAAAATATGTCTTGCCTGTTTACAATTGCCTCATACAATTTTTGCTTTGAAAAGGGCTAATTGAAACCTGTACATGCAGTAGATTGTATTATGGAAAAGAACTATAATTTATAATGGCCAATAAACACGCAAACTCATTGCTCTGGAAGGAGATATTATCTTTATGCTTTTAAGCATGACTGCATTTTATTTTAGAGACAGGAAATATCTCTCTGTTCTTAGTCTTTCTGTTAAAACAACCTCCTTTTAAATATATTCCGGAACAAAGGGCACTCAATAACTTGACTTTAAAGACGTGCAGAAATATGAGAGACCCATGAAGAACTGTCTCCCAAAACTGATGTAAAAATAAAATGACAACTCATTTATTCATTCATTCATTTAACTATTATTCATTGAATGACTTTTATGTGTCAGGAATTATTATTGGCACTTGAGGACACAGTGATGAATTAGGCAGACAAAGTATCTGCCCACAGCGAGCTCCTATAGCAGTCAATGAATCAACTAAAATGGAATAAGTGCATTATTCCCAATAAGTAAGCATGTTTCACACATATTACACAATTATACAAGTATAATTTAATAAAAAATGTAGCCAAATAACATTAAAAATGTTCTACAACACACATTCAACTTAGGGATGTTATTTTACACAATCCTTTGCACATAGAGGGATCGTGTTTTGAGTGCAGGCATAGTTAAAATTAAAAAGCACAAACTTCAAATCTTATTCTTTCATTAGGTAGGAAATGGGGATTAGAAAGGATGCATAAATGTGAAGGTTGAGGTTATTTCAAAAGGAGATGATATATCTCATAGGCCTTTTAGATAGTTATAGGTAGATACACGTATCAACAATAATTAACTACATGGAGATTAAAGTGAAAACATCAGTGAAGTTGTCAAAGAGATGCTGAAATCAACTTTTTACTGAGCACCAATTAGATACAGAGTAGACTTTAGGATAGGTTGTGTGCCTTAGATTGGGTAGAAAATATTTTGATTGATTTATGCTTTTCTGGAGAATATGATATCTATCTGAAAGGACCAGATCACTAGGATAATTTAATAAAGTTAATAAATTTAAATTTTGTTGTAAGAGCAATGGAAAATCACCGACATGTTTCATAATAGGGATGTGACTGCTATGACAAATTTATTCTGGATGTTTTATAGCAAATTGATTGGAGTCAGGTTAGGTTAGGTGGCAGTCAGGAGATGATTAGAAGAAAATTTCAGAAATTCAAAAAGTAGAAGGTAGTAGATTGAATTAACAGGTTTCAGTTTAAACAGAGAAAAGTGAAAATATTTGAAATATATTCTGGGAGTATTGCTGTTCAAATTTATTAACAGAATGCATAGGGGTGTATGAATGGAAAGGACAAATCAGGGCCAGACATGGTGGCTCACGCCAGTAATCCCTACACTTTAGGAGGCAGAAGTGGGCAAATCACTTGAGGTCAGGAGTTCAAGACCAGCCTGGCCAACAAGGTGAAACCTCATCTCTACTAAAAATACAAAAATTAGCTGAACCAAGATTGCTCCACTACACTTCAGCCTGGGCAACAGAGTGAGACTTTGTCTCAGAAAAAAACAAAAACAAAAACAACAACAACAAACAGAAGAAAGATTAAATTAGAGATAAATAAATTGGTTAAACAATTGAGAAGTTTAAAGGGTAGAAAAATTTGAAAATTATTTTTGGGGAACATTTGAGAACTCCATTTTGGATGTATCATGTTTAAAGGGACTATTATACATTTAAATGGGGCAAATAAATAGGCAGTTAAATATACATGCCTACAGTTCAAGACAGTGTTAGAGGTATATGTAAAAATTTTGGAGTTATCAACTGTTATATGGCTTTTAAAATCATAATCCTAGATATAATCAGGTAGGAAGATAGTATGAAGAGAGAATGTAACAGAGACCATAATCTAGCTTTAACTAGCTGTAGTATTGGTTACATGAAGATAAAACAAAAAAGATAGAGAAGAAATGGCCAGATAGGTGAGAGGAAAATCAGAAGGTTTTGGTATTTGGAAAGTAAGAGTGGAGAAAGTTTCTAGGAGGATGGGCTAATCATTGGCTTTCATATTTCTGACCAAGTGCATATTTATATAGGATTTAAAAATAGGTTCTGCACATGGTTTAATCCATTCTGGTTACTACTAAGTTATATATCCTACAAATATCATCCATATGTGCCTTGTTTTTCTTAATTGCTGGAGGTTACTTGGCCTTATAAAAATGCTTCACCGAAAGTATAATATATATATATATGTATATTACATTAATATATAATATATAAATATATATTAAATTACCTTGTATATATAATGAAAACCTTGTAAGTGTTCAGTTTGATGGTATTTTATTACAAGAATGTCACTGTATACCTACCGACTATCACTTCCACTCCAAAACCTCTCATGCAACTTCCCAGTCAGTATACCTCCCAAAAGGTAACAATAATTTTTGAATTAATTCCTCATATAAGAAGTTTTTCCTGATTTGAACTTATAAATTAATATAATTTTTTAAAAAAATTCCTTTAAAGTTGTATCTGTGACATTTTTATTCAGAAATTAGGTGAGATAGTAACATTTTTAAATTACATATATTATTACACTGTATAGTTATGACACTTTTATAGCTCCATGCTATTGTTGATGAAAATTTGCATGGTTTCCAGTTCTAATATTTTAAAAATAAAGCTGCAATGTACAATTTTTTTGATGCACATATGAATTCACTTTACCTAGATGTAAAATGTCTGGGTCATAGAATATACTTACATTGAAATTGAGTCAATGTATCAAGAAGTTTTCTAGCTTTTTTTTTTTTAACAGATTTTTATTTCCCTCAGTAAAGGAGAGGAACCCCGTTTTCTGATAACCTCTCATAACTTGTCACCGTGAAACATTTTAATTTTAGTCATTCTGATGAGTGAGTAATTGTATCTCATCATTCTGTTAGTTTGCACCAAGCTGATGACTGATAAAACTAGGCATTTTTTCATGTGATTTTTAGCCACTTGAATATCCCTTTCTGTGAAAGTCTGTTAAAAACCTCTTCATTTTTAATTGGATATCTCTTATTAATTACATCATCTTATCAATTTGTAGCAGTTCTTGTAATCAATTTTAAATATTATGGCTATAAATTCTTTGTTAATTTTAAAAATAAAATTAATAATAAAATTTAACATTGGTGGAATTGATATCCAAAAATATAAAAATGGACCATGGCCAATACACAAAAGTCAATCTAGATGGACCATAGAATTAAATATAAAAATTAAAACATAGTCTTTTCAGAATATAATGGACAAGCATAACTAAAATAGATAAGCATAGCAGTGTCTTTTGAGGAAGACAAATATTTCTCAAACAGAACATGAAAAATGGTTGTTCTAAATTTTAAAATATTATAAATATAAAAATTAATATCCCTTTGGTATTCCATACGAATTGTTTTTGCAATTTTCCCAATTTTCCCCCAAAATACTGATAAAATCTTGATTGAGATGGTATTGAATATATAACATTTTTTAGATAATTAATATCTTTACAACATTGTGTCTTCTAATCAGAACATGGTATATAACTTCATTTTATTAAGATTTTAACTTCCTGAGTAATGTTTGTTTGAAACTTTTATTATAACATTTTATATCTATTACTGAAATGATCACTTTACATTTGATTTACTTATGCTATTGCAATTGGCATTTTTTTTTATTTTTTATTTGTTCCATCAATAAATAAAAAGAAAATAGTTTTTTATGTATTGACTATATCCAGTAGCCTTGTGAAATATTTATAAATAATTGTCGCAATAATCCACATATTTTTTGTATTTTCTATATAAACAATTATGTCATTCCAGAATAATGCCAGTTGTATTTCTTTCAATATACTTACTATACATCGTAGTTCTCTATTTTGCTTTATTTCAATTACATTATATTCAATGACATTTATTTCAATGACATATATTTGACATTTAAAATTCTTCTTGCTGAATTGATTATTTTAAGTTGTCAAATATTTCCTTTTTTCCAGTAATGCATATTGCTCTAAAGTTTAGTGTAATTAATTAATGTACTAATTAATTACCTTAATTAATTTAATAATCAGCAACACTAAGAATTAGATAAATTCTAATTCATCTAATTAATCAGCTACACTAAGGTTCTTTCGGTTCCAATATGCTAATCTTTGACTTTGGTTATTTAATGTATTTATACTCAATGTAATAATTGATTTGATTAGATACAATTTTAATATTTTCTTCTTTCATCAACTTTTTTCTCATTTTCTTTCTCCAATATTTTTGTTGCTCTTATTGTTCTATGAGTAAGATATTTCATTTTTTTCCTTTTCCTCATGTGTCACCTTATTGTTGAGAGAACACATATAATTCAGTTTGTCAAAGAGGTAGTAAGATTATCACATAAGGCTCCCACAAATGAGAGGCCACATTGCATAACCAAGATTTGCTAATAATATCAACTAAAAAAGGTATTCTGAAGCATATGAAAAACCGATAGATGTCTAGGACTTTTCTACCTAGTGATTTCCTTCCTTTCTTTCCAGGATCTTGACACATTGTGTGAGCCTTCATAAAAGGGCTAAATTCTAATTGATGCCTCTGTCATTCAGAGACTGTAGCTAGCCCTAGATGCCAGATTTCAGTTTGACTTTTTGACTGAAGAAGGAAGAAATAAATAAATTTCTCCAGAAATGCATGGAGAAAGTAGAAACAAATGTTGAGTCAACCTTTGTACTCTTCTCACCCCTTTCACATCCTGTTCTCAAGTCTAGGCTTCCTTAGTTTCTCTCTGATGACTTCAAGAATTTGATTTGTGTGTTTTATTTAGCTTTTAAAGTTATACATATTAGGAAGCTTACTCAGATAGCAGATACTCCATCAAGGCCAGAAGTTAAATTTGTGAGTTAGCTTTTAACTTTATTTTTAATGTAAACATTTAATAATGTAATATAATCAACTGTATTGATTGTCATTAATGTTTTAGTCTTTGTTTATATGTCAGTAAGAGTTTCCTCTACAGCTACCATTTATATAGGCAGGTTTCTATTTCTGTCTATATTGTAATTTATTTACTTTAAACTGGGGACAACTAGAATAATTATCTCATGGTGTTATGATGAAGATAATAATAATTAATATGTAAAACACTTAAAACAGAATCTGATTCATTGCAGTCACTCAATTTTTGCAAACCATTGTAATTGATATTGCTGTCTTCATACTCAAGCCTCAGGGACAATATAAAATGGAAATTCATGAAAGGCAATATATAAAGATCCTATAAGCATATAAAAATGTTCAATAGAGTTAGTAAGTAGAATAACCAGTATATTAAAATAAAATATCTTTAGGAGAAAGTTTTAGCCAGCCAAAAAAGTTTAAAACATGACAATATCAAATGTTGCTAAGAACATTAGGAATTGAGAAGTCTTCTATATTGCTGATGAATTGAAACTTAGGAACACAATTATGAAGATAAATTTAACTATCCTTAGTGAAAATATTGTAATCTAGCTTTTACAGAAATATGAAATATTTTGTAATTAAAAATATATTACTATACACAGCAAAATACACTAAATGCAAAGACTAGCGAATATTTAATATAATAAGCAAAGGAACATTTACATTATCCATTAATCTTTCAACACAGGTATCTATCCTTTGCTTTAAATACTAGAAAGTTTACCATCTCTCTACTGGAGATGCAATAGAGCCTATATTCTAGAGGAGAATATAGACAATAAACATACAAATACTGAAGGATTTTATGTATTACTATCCTTTAATTAACCAAGTTATTGCCTGTGAGACTATCAGAGGTGGGGACAGAGAAAAATGCCAATGAGTTCTAGTTTAGGAGTCTACCTTCTTGGGCCCTAATCCCAATCCATTATTACCACTTGTATTAGTCCATTTTCATGCTGCTGATAAAGACATACCTGATACTGGGAAGAAAAAGAGGTTTAATCTGACTTACAGTTGCACACGGCTGGGGAGGCCTCAGAATCATGGCGGGAGGTGAAAGGCACTTCTTACATGGTGGCAGCAAGAGAAAATAAGGAAAACTCAAAAGCAGAAACCTCTGATAAAACCATTGGATTTCGTGAGACTTATTCACTACCATGAGAACAACATGGGGGAAATCACCCCCATGATTCAAATTATCTCCCCCGGGTCCCTCCCACAACACATGGGAATTATAGGAGTACAATTCAAGATGAGATTTGGGTGGGGACACAGAGCCAAACCATATCACCACCAGTATGACATCAGAGAAAGAGATTTAAATGTTTTGAGTCCTAGTATCCTCATCCTTAAAGAGTATATAACTCATAGCATTTGTATGAAGATTAAATAGAAAATGCATATAACAGTGCTTGGCAAATGATAAAGTTTTAGTACATTTTAGTTGTTATATAAATCAAATGGTCAGGATGGTCTGTCTTAGGGGTGGTCACTGAACCTAAGAAATTAAGAATTGCAAGCAGAATGATAGAGCAAGTGTGAAATATGTCATTACTCTCAAAACTTAAATTCCTCTCCCAAACATCTCTAACTATAATTAAATTAAATTGTTTAGAAAGTAACATGTTCCCAGGATTGTTTATTTTAAATATCTGTGTTTTGAAAGTATCCCTGTTTTCCTGGAAAATATTCATACTTTACGCTTCCACTTCTAAAGGAATATATTCTTGCCACAATATTTTCAAACTCTAGGTGCCTTATTATGTGATTCTCATATTTCTTGCAGCTGTGATGATTTCCTTGCAGAATGGGCTCATTAAGGAGGGTGAATAGTTGGACTAGAATAATTTCAAAATCAAAATGATATATTCAACTACTTCCTAATGGTTACTAAAAATATCTTTACAGATGCAGCAAGGTTATGAGTTTAAAAATATTTTTCTGTGTTATGTTAAGTATCAATATTAAAACTGCATTCTAAAAATAATTATCTAATAGAAAGAAGAGAAACATCTAAAGTCACTTTTCATACAACTCAAGCTTAATAATTACATGATGACTTCTGATAATTTTTAAAATATCTTTTAGATGTTTTATGTTGCAAAAATGTACCTTTTCCAGCACATATGTTTACTTATAATTTTTGGACTGTAGCTTCTTGCATATATTCCCCTTGAGAATTCTGCAGCAAAATATTTACCAGAATTTTTCTATATATATTTTTAAGATAGTTTATTGAAATAAACAATTTTCATGTAACATGGCACAAGTTAAAATCAAATAACTTCCCATATGGGTTATAGAACACATAGCTATATCCGATGAAGATGTTGGCCTTTGAATATGGAGAATGAATTGAGGAAGATAATCTGTCTATACAGATCATTCCCCATAATGCTGTCAAGTTTTAGCAAAAGGTAGCCATTCATAATTTCTCTGAAACTAATTGTTATTTCTGTAACAATTCACCCAATTAATTTGTTCTCCTGAAAAAGAAATTGTTATTTTTCTTTACGCTTGTTAATATTATCCATTCAGAATATTGCTAAATCTATTCTAAGCTATAAACTGTTTCAATAAAAAAGGGTTTTAATAATGCAAAATAATAACAACGAAAAGCTAATTTTTAATATTGCTTTACTGTTTGCCTGTTAGCCATTAATTGTATCTTAATTTGAAAAGCATTAGCCTGTAAAATGTATTTCTTTTTGTCTAGGTAGAATATATTTATTTTAAATTAATAATAATGTATTTAAATTTATTTTGATTTCATCATTATGTTAAATTACTAAATTATTATTCATCATATTAGTCACAAAATATATCTAAATCACCAGCGGCTTCATAATATATATATGACCTTCCAGGTATAACTTATTTTAAATCTTCCTTTCAAAATTATTTGTAAAAATCCTCATCAGGTATAAAGTATCACCCAGTAAATATGTATAATCAGTGATTAGGGTGACTGAATTCCAATGCTCTCAAATAGTTTTACTTCAGAAACAAGAAATAATTAAGTACTAGTTCATAAAATTGAACACTTTAGTGTTTTTCTGTGCAAGGAATTAAACAAAATAACTTGCATATTAAGAAAAGAAGAGGAGGGCGGAGCAAGATGGCCGAATAGGAACAGCTCCAGTCTCCAACTCCCAGCGCCAGCGA